>NC_056739.1:1997517340-1997639840 GCF_019279795.1 Protopterus annectens
TAGCATAATAATCTCTTTAAATTATGTTTATTTTTGAACGTAAAATTGGGATTATTCCCTACCACTTTCTTAACCTTCGAATCTGTGGTCAAAACATGCCAATTCTTCCTGATTATGTTTATAATTGGATTACTATCTGCAGTATAATACATTGGGACTTTAATGGCATCAAAACATGTTGTTGTGTGTTTTACTTTGGTTTCATGTGATGTCTCTTTAAATAATGCATTTTAGTGGTTTAGGATGAACTGATTGGTGTATATGCACTATTTAAATGTGTTGGGACCAGTATTTGTTTAATGGTTTGAAGAAGCTCCTATGTGAAAGCGCTTACCAGTCTTGAATTAAAACAGTTTTTAATTTATGGTGGATTTGTTTTATGGACTGCATGGTTAGGGTACTGCTTTGCTGCTGACTTTGTTTATTTGCTTTTATCATTTGATCAGTACTGCGTTTGCCCTGGACAGTGTGTTTTTTGTATTACTTTTTATAAACTGAAGAACCAGTCCAAACAAGTGAACAATTTTCCGCAGATGACTGCTAGGATTTGCTGATGGTTTTGCTTGGGAGCAGTCGAAAACTACCCCAGAGCTAAGCAGGGTATATGACCTTATAGATGCCAAGCTGTCCAATTATTTGGCTATTCTCACTTTTACAGACCTTGAAGGAGTTTTATAAAGCTGCCCGCAGGACACCAGTATGTATTCCAGCACTCCCTAAAAGTTTCAGAGAAAATATTGCATCTTCTTGGATAAAACAGGTTGCTTTTCTCATTTGACAGCTGACCAGCTGTGTTCTTCCCAGTTGTCTTCTCAAATAACAGTCCCCTGACTTTATCTAATCCAATCCTTGATAAAGAGGGAAAATGGCTAGATCTTCCGAGCAAAAGTATGCCTCTTTCAGGTAGTCTTGCCTTAAAAAGTTAATTATCAAGGCCATATGTGTAAATTTTACAGTGTGCATACATTTTGGATGATTTTGCTACAACCTTACCTGCAAAGCAAAACTTTTATATAAATGAAATTGTTTCTAATTTGACTCAAGTTTCAAAACATGCTTTGAGAGGCCTGCTTAAATGTGCATCTACAGTCTGCTTTTTCCTGTTGTATTACGATGGTATGCTTGGTTACATAATCAGAACTTCTCTGATGATTTAAAAGCCGGAATTTTGAATGTACCTTTAAGTTCTGAATTGGTGTGTAGGCCTCTGTTACTCAGCTTCTCAAACAGTGGGATGACAGAGGCAAATTAATGCATGGGGTGTCTAAGATGTTTTACGTATCCAAGTTCGCCCCAAACAAGCAGTCTTCCTTCAAGGGGCAGTAAATCCCAGTCAAATGAAAGTCAGAGATTCAAAAGGAAATGGTGGGAAGAGAATTCTTCAAAACCATACAATAGGGGCTCCTTTCCAAAAAAAATCTATATCCTCCATAAACATGAGCATGCAAAGTCAGAGAGCACCCCTACCCTCCCCCTCCTGCCCTTACTTCTCTTTCTCCCTCCAGATACTCTCTCTCAACCCTGCTGCCAGGCCACAAGTAGTCTCAGACAAATGGGTTCCGAGAATAATTAGGAGAGGATACACTTGGTAGTGGATAGAAACTACTCCCCCTTTCAGGGGAATTGCCCACTCCCACCAGAGTAGACAGCTGTTTCCCCCCAATGCTCCATCACATGGTAGAAGCAAGCATCATACAGCCAGTGCCTACAATACACAGAGGCAAAAGATTTTACTCCAGAATCTTTTGTTACCAACAAAGGAGAACTCCTGGATAGCTGTCCCAGATTTTTCCTTTCTAAACACCTTTGTAAAAGTTCTGAAATTCAAAATGCTTACCTAACAGCTGGTCCCAGCATTGCTTCCAGACCACTGTTTCATACCAAGTCTAGCTCTCATGGATGCTTATCAACATATTCCTACTGCTCACAATTTTAGGGAATTTAAGAGATTTGCTGCATCTTGCTAGTATCGTCAGATTTTTGCATTACCTTTTGGGCTATCTACTGCACCTTGAGTGTTTCCAAAGTGTCTGTTCCGAGTGGTTGTCAAATGTAAAACACCAGACATCCAAATTTTACCTTATTTAGAAAACTTTCTGATTTGTGCAGATTCTGTATCTAAGTGCACAGAGTCCTTAGGCAAGACTTCATCCTTCCTTTCCCACCTGGGCTTCAAAGTTGAATTTTCAAAATTCCTTCCTCACACCAACATAATGAACTATTTTTTTCTGGGGTTTTGATAGACACAGTAAAAAGGATGGCCTCCCTGCCAGAAGACACACTTCTTGGATTTTTCTCTTTTAGAGGTAGCCTCAGCAAGAGGGCTCCTCAAAGTTCTAGGCATTATTATATCAAGGATTGTCATGATATTACTAGCCAGACTACACAGGAGAAAAAATTCAACAGTACTTGAAGAATTATTAGACCTGGCACCTTTATCCTTTGGATTTACAGGTTAACTATATTGAGATTTGGGAAACAGGAAAGTACAGTTGTGTACACTTACCATACATGCAGATGTTCGAGTGCATTCACTGTTGCAGTCATTACATTTGGGGTAATCTGCTGGCAGGTTGCCCTCAGACGGCCTGATTAACAAAGTCTTGGGTCCTGCGTCAGTTGCTGTCCCTTCTTCCATGACATCAGGTCTTCAGGGGTAAAAACATGCAGCCAACGCCATTACATCAGTTTTTCTTGCCCCAGATGTCAGATGCCCCCCAAATAGGGGAACCAAGCATTTAAGTAATTATAAACACAAAAACATACCTCCAAACAAAAGCAAATACACCAAAAAGGCTTTTAAGCACAGCAAAGAATAGAGGTATATTAAGAGAGAAAACAGGGGGTTGGAGGGAGGGTAACCCAGACTGCAACAGTGAATACACTCGAAGATCTACATTTATGGTAAGTGTACACAACTGTACTATGTTCTTCGTGTTTCACTGTTGCGGTCATTACATTTGGGTAGAATCCCAAAGCTATGGTAGGGAGGATGGATTTATACAGCATTTGGACCAGCTATAAGGCCCTGCAGGACAGCAGTGGCAAAGCTGGCTCTGGATTTAGAGAATAAAGGTAAATGGTAATGTTTGGTGAACGTATGAACTGAGCTCCAGGTAGCAGCTTCTAAAATGTCTCTGGTAGGAACACCCCTGAGAAAGGCTGTAGAAGTAGATGCAGCCCTGGTGGAATGAGAGCTGATCCCCTTGGGGATAGTTTTACCATGGTGCATATAGCAAAAACGAATACAATGGCTTATCCATTTGGAAATAGTCTGCTTTGAAATAGCCTTTCCCTCTGCTCCTGCAGCAAATGCCACCAGTAGTTGGTGACATTTTCTTATAGATTTTGTCCTGTTTAAATAAAATCTAAGTTGTCTGTGTACAACCAATGAATGCAGAATCCGTTCCCCCTTGTTCTGTGGATTGGGAAAGAAAGTTGGCAAATGAATAGTCTGATTAGGATCCATACTGGTCACCACCTTAGGCATGAAGGATGGATTGGTCCTGAGAGACACCCTGTCTGCATGAAAAGTAATGAAAGGCTCCACTGCCATAAGGGCCTGTAATTCCAAAATCCTTCTAGCTGAAGTGACTGCTAAAAGGAAAGCTGTTGTCCAGGAGAGAAATTTTTAAGTCTGTAGTAGCAGCTGGCTTGAAAGGAGGGAGAGTGAGTTTTTCCAACACAAAATTGAGGTCCCAGGCAGGAGTTGGAGCATCTCCTGGGTGGTCTTAAGTTTTTGGCCCCTCTGAGATACTGCTTTAGCAGAGGATGAGAGGAGGTTCTGTGTTGTAAAGAGCTGAAATGGCTGAAGCATGGATTTTTATGAAAGAAAATGACAGGCCCTTGTGAAGCATCTCAGTTAAGTATTGTAAAATCTGAGGAATA
This sequence comes from Protopterus annectens, assembly GCF_019279795.1. Classification (NCBI taxonomy): domain Eukaryota; kingdom Metazoa; phylum Chordata; order Ceratodontiformes; family Protopteridae; genus Protopterus; species Protopterus annectens. The sequence goes on from NC_056739.1 coordinate 1,997,521,229, forward strand.
TTGGGCACTGCTGTGCTCATCCCTTGTGATTGATTCCAGGTGCAGAATCTTTTCCATTTGTCAGCATAAGATTTTCTAGTACTAGGCCTTCTTGCCTCCAAAATGACATCCATCATAGGCTTGCTGAGGGATGCCAAGGGTGAATTTAGGAGATTAGCCACACTGCAAGATTCAAAGTTTGGAGCGGAGTGTGCAGAATTTGGTTGTTCTGCTGAGACAGTAAGTAGGGTGTCTGAGGCAGGTGCCACGGGGAAGGTGTGACACATTGAGCAGGAGCGGAGGGGGAAAAGCATAGACTGAAAGGATTTTCCAGCTGAATGATAGAGCATCCACTTTCCAGGCTTTTCTGTGATGCGTTCTTGTGCAGAATTTGTCCAACTGATAGTTGTGGGGTGAGGCAAAAAGATCTATGTCCTGAGTCCCCCATTTGCATATCAACATGTTGAAAATCCGTGGTTCCAGTTTCCATTCGTGGGGGTCAATGAGATTTCTGCTTAGTTTGTCTGCCAGAGTATTCAGTTTTCCTGGCAGGAATTGAGCTTGTAGCTGTATTTGATAGGTCAAAGCTGTGTTCCACAAAGCCAAGGCTAGTCTGCAAAGGGGTTATGAGTGCGTACCCCCCTGTTTATGTACCACATGACTGTGGTGTTGTCTGTCTTTATCATTAGTTGTCCTGGATGAAGATAGTCCTTGAAGGCTGTCAGTGCATTCTGTACAGCTAGCCACTCTTTTTGATTGATATGAAGGTACATTTGATTTGAGCTCCATTTGCGCTGAATGCACTTCCCTGCCAGATGGGCCCCCCAACCATAGTCTGATGCGTCTGTAGTTAGGGTTTGGGCAGCAAAGGGTAGGGTGAATGGCAGCCCCCTTGTTTTGGTGACAAGCCTCTGCCCACCATATGAACTCGAGCTGCAGGCAAGGTATGAATGGAATCATTGTTTCTAGGCTGTGACAATGTTGACTCCATAAACTTTTTAAGTACCACTGAAGTTTCCTCATATGCAGTCTTGCATATGGAATTAGAAGAATGCAGGAGGCCATGAACCCCAAGGTTTGCAGAATTTGTCTTGCAGATAGCAGGGTTTTTGTGGCCACCTGTTTGAAGTAAGTCACCAAATGATGACTTACTTCTGGCATTAGGTAAGTCATCTGGGCAGTTGTATTCAAGCTTGCACCCAGGAATGTAATTTTTTGAGAGGGTACCAGTTGTGATTTCTTTTCGTTTATGGTGTACCCTAGACAAGTTAGAACCCTTTTCACAAACGCCAGATGTTTTAGAAGAATGTCCTTGTTTTCTGCCTGAATTAGACAATCGTTCAGGTATGGATATATCTGAATATTTATTTGCCTGCAAAATGCAATTACTGGAGCCAAGCACTTTGTGAAAACTCTGGGCACAGTAGATTAGCCAAAGGGCAGTGCAGAGAACTGGTAATGCAAGTAGCCTGCTTTGAAGTGGAGGTATCTTCTGCATGATTCCCTAATTGGGATATGCAGGTAAGCCTCTTTTAAGTCTAGAGTTACCAACCAGGCATCTTTGCCTAGCATAGGAAGTAACTGTTGAAGAGTTAGCATCTTGAATTTTGGAATGTCCAGAAATGTGTTTAGAGTAGATAAGTCCAGAATTGGACGCCAAGATTTGTCTTTTCTGGGTACCAGGAAAAGTCTTGAATAGAAACCTTGCCCATTTTCCTCTTCTGGTACTGGTTGAATAGCCCCCATATTCATGAGGGACAGAACTTGTTTCTGAGCCTCTGCCCACTGATTTGGGGGCAGGTCTGGCCATCCGTTTAGGATTGGCAATGTGTGGAAATTAAATCTGTATCCCTGGGATACTATATTTAAAACCCATTTGTCCTGGATTACAAGTTGCCAGTTTCTTGCATGAAGTGCCAGTTTTCCCCCCAAAGGGGTGGCTAAAAGGTAAGTGCTTGGTAAGTGTAAAGGGAAGTCATTGAGACTGTTTACCATAGGGAGGTGCCTTGCTGCTTCCAGATTTGGAGGACGGGGCACCCCATTGTTTTGTTCTAAACGTCCCTTGTGATTGAAACCTTGAGCCTTTGGAATGCCTGTGTTTGGTTTGAGTAGCTCTTGTAGGGACTGGAAAGGACCAGTTCTTAGTAGGCCAGTGCCTACTAAATCTTGGAGGTTGCACTTGTAGGAAATCTTTCACAGTTTGCATAGATTTAGCTTTATCTTCCATCTTTTTTAAAACTTCTTCAGCCTTATTTCCAAAGAGACGGTCCTGTTGTAAAGGAGCATCCAACAATTTTGCTTTAACATGATCAGGCAGAGTTTGCTCTTTGAGCCAAGCGTGCCTTCTAAGCACAGACCCAGTTACAGCAGCCCATTGCAAAGTATGTTTTCCAACTTGTTCAGCTGAATGCAATAGATACTCTAAATCTTTATTTTCCACACAGTCAGAAATTAACATCATTTTCTGTTTAAGCAGTCCCATGATATGTTGTTGATATTTAAGCATATGAAATTGACAGTTTAAAGCCCTGATTGCTAAGGTTGCAGAAGTATAAACCTTCTTACCCCATCTGTCCAGTGCCCTGGAATCTCTATCAGAAGGGGTAGGATTTTTAGCAGTAGAGGCCTTAATGCCCTTAGGACCCTGAGAAATGGTTTCAGGATCTGCAGTAGGATTTTTGAAAAGGAATTTGTGGGAGTCAGGAACCCTGTAGTATCTGCCTGGATTACAAGGAGCCAGAGGCATGGAATCAGGAGCCATACTAGATTCTGAAAAATCATCATCAACTATGACTAAAACAGGAGGTATAGCCAAAGGCCTATGCTGAGGAAGAAGAAGAAATTCTCGAAGTCTCTTTTTGGATTCAGAGAAGTCCTGATTTTCCCAGTGAAAGTGTTCCCTTAAAGTATGTTAAGTTTCCCCAAAAGAGAAATCCTCAGGGGGAGAAGCAGAAGAAATGGAGTCTTCTGCATCAGAGTCCTCATAAGTAGGTATAGACACATCGTGCTCATTAGAAGAGTCAGAAGAAATAGAATCCTGTTCAGAAGATTCATAGTTAATGTCTTGCCTAGGCCTCTTAGAAGGGGTGGGGTGGGGTTTGACTACCCCTGATCAGAGTAATTAAATCTTCAGCCATTTTGATCATTTGTTTTTTTAGGCATAGGAGCCTGCACACGTGGCCCAGGCGTCGGTTTTTTAGACATAGATTTAGTTTTTGGCCTTAGTTTTGAAGAAGGCATCGGTCTAACATATAAATCTGTAGGCCTGAAAACTCCCTCAGAAGCCGGTGCCTGCACAGCGGCTCTGGACCCATCTAAGGTAGAGACATCCGCGAGTTCCATAATCGAATCCTCTCGCAACACACCGGACTCCGATTGGGTCTCAGTAGAGTCCTGTGAATCAAAAGTAGCGGGTATCAGGGGCTGCGAAAGTGCCTCACTGAGTACCGGTGAACCGGCGACTGGCTTAGGAGAAGCATCGTCGTCAGTTCTGGACCTCGACAGCCTGTCTCTGTCTTTTTCTTTGCTTTTTTAGGAATTCCGCTAGTCGGATTGCTAACCGACGACATTTCTGGATAATTAAAGCGTGAGCCAAAATATTTTGAAGCAAAAATATACCGACATTTAATAGTGCATTGATTAAATTTAGCACAAAACCGACAGCAAGGCACGTTGTGGTCAGGGCCTAGGCAAGGAATACAGTACAAATGAAAATCTTTATGAGGTATTTGCTTCCCACAAGTAATACAATTATTAACTTTTACTGATATCGGAAGGAGCAAGAAAAAGTTTCCCCAACGGGGTACTTAGCTTTATAGTTGAAGACTTCGGTTCTGAAACTCGAAAATGACAATTTAAGGAGTCGGCCAACCGGCACTTGCGAACTGCTTCTGCTTCGGGCACCGCGCGGCAAGACAGACTGATGTAATGGTGTTGGCTGTATGTTTTATTCCCCTGACGACCTGACGTCATGGAAGAAGGGACAGCAACCGACGCAGGACCCAAGACTTTGTTATTCAGGCTGACTGAGGGCAACCTGCCAGCATATTACTCCAAATGTAATGACTGCAACAGTGAAACACGAAGAACATCTGCAGTGGTAGAGGGATCACTTCTAAATCCAGGATTCCCTTCCTCTCTTCAGACCCCAGTCCAATCTGTCCAGACTGACTCTTCAGATTTTGTGTGTAGAACAGTGTTTGTGGGAGTTCAAGTGTAAGACTTGCGGAATCCATGGGTCATGCCAAAGCACATAAACAGAAAAGAGATGTTGACAGTGATTCATGCCTTAAATGTTTTTCACCACCTATGGACTTCGGGTCCCTTTCTAGTGGTTACAAACACCATCATACCTGAACAAGCAAAGTGGTACAAGGGCATACCATCTTTGCTGGTTGGCAATGACTGCTTAGCGACTAGGCTCAACAGCATTCTCTGACTCTTAAGACCTCATACATTCTCTGTCAGAGCAAAACACAGTGGTAGAATACTAGGAGTATCAACATGAAACTGCACTTAATTGTGCAGTCACGGAGACCTGGATCAAGGGTTACACCTCCTTCCACACGCTCAGACATCAAACTGAAGGTGTGAAAACTAAAGGAGGTGGTGTATCAATCAATATTCATTAAAGATAAATACACCTTCAGATTGGTTAAACAGTATGACTCCCTAGAGAGACTTCAGGTGCAATTAACTGTTGGTAGGACACCTATTCAAGTCATTGCCAGCTATACGAACCCCTCCATGAATCAAGACACAAATTATGTCTATTTGGATGTACTTGAATCTATCATGATACATCCAAACACCACAGTTTTGGGCAACTTTACCCATCCACTGACTGGTAAATTATTCATGCTCAAACTCATTTGCCCAAAGGTTCCTCAAATTTGTTAACTCCAATGCCCTGGACCAGCTGGTTGACACCCCCACAAGGGGTGCCAACATCCTGGATCTGGTGCTCACCAATATGGTAGACCACTGTAGCACCCCCACTGTGAGGTCCTCCCTGGTGTGATCTGACCATAAATCAGTCTCACTCAAAGCAACTATCACACCTAACCCCAGCCCAGCAGCAAATGAATTAAAAAACTTCTCCAAAGCAGGTTATAACCTCTTATGGGATGGTATAAATAGCTTCACTGCACCTCCTCCCTCAGATGGAACTGGCAACTATGCCAAGCACTACACCAAAGCTTTATACAAACACCTGTATAACTGCATTGACTCAGCCGTTCCTGATAGGACCAAAACAAGCTCCTCAAGGAGGAGCAAACCTGCCTGGTGGACAACTGTCATTAACAGGCTTTACAATAACAGGAAGAAACTGCTGTCTAAGAGTAAAAGGAAGCAAGCCCTCTTAAACTGGAAACACTCCCTTCCTCAGCTTAAACAAGAAAAAATAAGACCTCTTGTGAAGTTCTCCAAAGCAAACTACTATTCCAAATTAGCTTAGTCAAAAAAGGATAACCACAAGGCATCCGTAACCTAAAAGGAAAGGCCCAGATTTGTGCAGAACTGGTAGTTAATGATACCACATATACTGAGCCTGTGGACATAGCTAACCTGTTGGCGGACAGGTTCTGTGAAAACTTCCCTCCCCTGTTCTCATCACATGTACTCCATGATATCCCCTACCACCTGTTCCCTACCTTGTACCGCTAAAGAGCAAGTCGTAAATGCCCTCTCTAAGGCCAAAAACACAGCATCTATGGGACTTGATAACATCCCAGGCTGCATCCTACATGGGCTAAAACATGAATTAGCAGCACCATTGGGTACTCTTTTCAATCACAGTCTAAGCACCGACTTCATATAAGCTGAATGGAAAACAGCCACTGTTATTCTTTCTGTATGCATTTTCACCCTTTACAATGATTCCCAAGGTATTTCTAAAGATTCAGAAAGAGTTACCAAAAATCACAGTGGCTACTCCCTTTTGGCTAAGGCAATGGTGGTTTTCCTTTTTAATGGAACTGGCCAAGGATGATTACCCAAAGCTTCCTCACCAACTGAATCTGCTCACACAGCATCAGGGTGACTGATGCACCTTAATTTAGACCAACTGCAACTGACAGCCTAGATAATTATATATTTTTTTCTTTTAACACCTTTACTGCATTATCACTTATGACATAGACAAACATACATTTATATAAAAGAAAACAAACCATATTAACATTTTCACAGTTACAAACATTATACATCACATATATTCTTCTGTACAATTATCACCAATCCAACATTTCATAAATTGCTCAATTCCTGCCTTCCCTTAAACCTAACTGCTCCTCTAAAACACTATTCTGCATGTACTGTTCCAACAATTTTTTCTATGTAATTTGCTCTTACTGTTTTCTAAAGATCCCACTTCCAGTTCTTTTATCTCCGTTATAATATTCACTCCTTCAAATACGGTTGGTTTATACTTGAATTTCCATTTTCTAGTAATTGTTTTTTTGGCATCCATAAGAATTAAACTTAACAAGGCCTTACTATGTCTAGGCAATTCAGATCATGTATCCCAGCTCAATAAAATAATTTTCTTAGTTATACCCATTTGCTCACCCAATATTTCTGACAGAGTACTCTGCAGAGAAATTTTAAAGTCTGCATAATCATCACAGTCCCAAAACATATGTTACTAGTTACGACTTTCTTCCCCATCACACCTCCAACATTTGCCATCTACCCAACAAAAAATTAAGTAGAGTCTGACTGGTGTACAAAAATACCTAAGCAAACACTTCCAAACAAAAATCCTAAATCTTCTAGACTTTGCTGCATATTTGGGAGCGATACATAAGTCCTTCCATTGTTTACTTGTGAAATGCTTATCCAGTCTCTCTTCCCAATCTTTTCTCACCTCCTCTGATTGATCCCTATTAGTTATAGTGCAATACTTGATATGCCCTACTAATTATCGCCTTTTTAACAGCAGCTTAATTCTACATTAAGCTAAAAACTCTACCAGAGGAAGTCTTTCATTTAGGATTCCCCTGTCCCTTTCTCTTTGCCTATACTGATATAAATCCCAAATAGCAGTGGCAATCTCTACCCTGCAGCCCACACATCTTCTTGGCCTCTTCCCATTCTATTACCTTTCCCTCTCTAGTTATTTGCTCCCAATATATTGGTTCCTTTGTCAGTTTTCTCCAGTAAATTCCAGCCTCCTCTTACCTGTTCTCTGTACTCTTAATTGAAGTCATCCCTATCCGCAGAAAATCCTCTCTCCATTCTTGAGTTGGCTTAGTTCTTAGAATACTTTCTGCTACTTTATGAATAAAATCTTCTGCATGGCTTTTGTTCTTCTCAAGGAACTCCATTCAAAATCCCACTCTCTCCATGTTTCTTGAATTTCCCCCCGCTACATCATCAGCCCATTTCAACTCTGACTTGTTGCTTTCTGCTTGTATTATGTATATAAGCCTTAACTGTACAGCTCTAAAATATCCATTCAAATCAGGTAATCCTAAACCACCGGGTTATTTTGGGAGGCTAAACTTTTCCTACGCGATTCTTGCCCTCTTCCCTTCTCCAATAAAATTCTTCAACTCTTCACTAATTGCCATCAACAGCTTTTCCTCTAGTTGATAAAAATATGCTTGACCTGTGTATAAAACTAATGGGACTAAAAACATTTCCATTGCTTATATCTTGTCATCCATATCCGTAGGCAAGAGCTTCCAGTTTCTCAGATTTTGTATGATCTTTTTTAGTCTATTTCCACATCTCCTTAGCTGTCATAACAGCATCCTTTGTAACACATACTTACAAATGTTTCATTTTATCATGTCCCTATAAATAGCGGTATTGCTGCACCAATTCATGTGTGGATACATAGCTAAAAGCCTTTGTTTTATCTTCATTAACTTTATAACTCAAACAGACTTGAAACTGTCTCAGAATGTTCCATGACACTGAGATCTCTTTCTGGTTTTATCAGATACAAAATAATATAGTCTGCAAATAAAGCCTCTTTTTCACGATCACCATACCAATTTCTGAGTCCCTTATTTTCTTTGCTAATGGCTCTAAATGCAACATAAATAACAAAGGGAAAAAGAGGACAACCCCACCACCTGATTCCTCTGTTCATACACATCTTATCAGTAATGATCCATTTTAATTTTTGACTCCAACCCTCATATATCCTCCTAATTAATCTTATTACTGTATCAGGAAATGCAAATGCTTCCACTGCCCTACTTAAAATCCCTAATGTGTTGAATGCTTTCCCTGCATGAAGATCCACCAACTGTGGAATTTTCTTACATTCTGCTTCCCTCTAGGCCATCAACGTTTTATTGTCAAATGTTTGTCTCGCCTACACAAAAACCACAGTCATCTATATCTATCAATTTTGGCAACACCTTTGCCATTATAGACACTTTACAATCGCAGTTTAAAATCAAAATGAACCTATATGAAGCTGGGTCTGACCGGTCTTTACCATCTTTAGGTATTATAGCCACCACAACTTTCTTCTAGGATGTTATTTCCCCCTCCTTTTAAAATAATGTTAAACAAAACTTCCAGATCTTTATCACTTTCTTACCGCCTAGCTTCAAGATTTCTACAACAATACCATCTATTCCTGGAGGCATTCCTGCAGACTGATTACACATCACAGTTTTTATTTCATCTCCTCCTATCCTGACTGTTAATTGTTGAGCCTCATTTACCTCTAATCTTGGCATACTTAAGTCTTTCATAAATATTTCCATTTGTGTTTTTTCTTGACTTCCACACTTCTCCGAGTTATACAAATTTTCATAAAACTTCCAAAATAATCTCTTAATACCTCTACAGGATCTCTGGCTATTTTTCTTGTTAAAGGCTCCCTATGTTTGGCGTTAACCTTTTCTACTTTCTGTTGCCTAAGTCATTGTGCTATTTTTTTTCTTTTGCTCTGGAGTTACTATTGAGAAACAGGTGCTTAACAGCAATCTTTCTAAGTTCATGCATTTTATCCAGATACTCTTATTTTTTGTTTAGCACTCTGCAGTTGCACCTCTTGTTCTGTGAGATTCTTCTTATTTCTGCAGTACTTTAACCTTTGCCAACCCCTCTAAATAATTCCTGTTACTTCTTAATCTTTGTTTCATGTCTAAACTACTTTCAAACTCCACTTTAATTTTATCCTACTCACCAACCTCTGAAGAAGTTGCTATTTTCCCTCCCTAATAACTGTCAAATAATTTCCATTACCCATTTCTTAAATTCCTACCTTTTTAACAAGTAAGTGGGGAAGTGGATGATTCTGTTGTGATACCTTTTAGGCACTTGTTCCGTGAGGATGCGCCGTAGGTATTTAAGGAGGCAAGAAAGCCTGTAACTATAAAATCGTACATTTACAAGTGAGAGTTTTTCTAGGTGGTGCCTAGCCAATGACTGAGGTCCCTAAAGGGGTTTTGACCCCTCCTGTTTAGAACCATTTGTGAGCTACTAAGAGATGGTTTGCCATATACTTCTATCAAAGTTCATCTTGTGGCCTATCAGCTTTTTTGTCCATGGATTCCCTTTTTAGTCTTTCTTTATGGTCAGTTTATGAAAGCAGTACTGCACATGAGACTGCCACAAAAATAAATTCATCCTCCTTGGGTTCTCAACTTTCCTCTTGAAAAATGGACCTTGCCTCCTTTTGAACCTGTCTTTCAAGCGAATTTAAGGATCATTATTTAGAAGACTATTTTACACACTGCTCTGACATCTACAAGGTAATTCTCTGAGCTGAAGGCTCTATTGGTGGGCCAACTCTATCAGATTTTTCACAAGGACAAGGGTGTTACTCAATCAGTCATTCACATCTAAAGTTATTTCCGAATTTACCTTGAATCAAATCACTCTCCCGCTGTTCTATCCTGATTTAAAAAAAAACTAAGAAAAAATATTTCTACATACTCAGAACATGCACAGGCAGCTCAAGTACTACCATGACAGAACAAAGCCCTCGAGGAACGTTGGAATAGCTGTTTGCCTAACATACTGGGGCTAAGAAAGGTTAACCTGTTTCTAAGCAAACTATTGCATGATTGTCCTCTGCTACTGTTTTCTGTTACTCCCACTATGGTAAATCTCTTCCAGGCAAGGTTAAGGCATACTCAACTAGGGCCTTATTCTTTTTGATGGAATATTGCAAAGGGGTGGACTTTAGAAGCATTTCACAGGCAGCAACTCACTCCTCAAGCATTCCACAGACAGCAACCAGGTCCTCTGTTCTTACATTCACAAAGCAATATACACTACATTCCTCTTTGCCTCAATGTCAGCACCCACACTCCATTCCCCAGATTGTGCATAACTGATCTGGGTTTCAATTTCTCTGATTCAGTTGTTGTTGGATTTGTTTTTTATATAGAATTGTGATTTGCTGCAAATTTACTCTTGCTAGACAATTCTAGCTTCAGGTACTTCACTATCCTTCTTTGTAGAAGTCCGAAAGCCTGAACACCCTCTGGGCAGCAGTGACTATCAGAGACGAAGTCCGTCTTTTTAAGGATGGAAAAAGAGACAACAATCTGGAAAAATATAGACCAAATTCCCTTAGGGGTCAAGTTTTATGGGACAAAGGTCAAAAGAATACTTAATAGCATGCATTCTGAAATAAACAAGAAAAGATAACTTTAGTTAGAAATGGCAAATTCTTAGCAACAGGAGACAGGCTTGACACCTGGAGACCAGTGACAAAGCACAAACTGGAAGTTTACGGCACCCCAAACTGATAAGGATAATTTTGGAAGCTAAATACCTGGCTACAAGCTCACATTTTTCTGAGGAAAAACATTTGTGTGGAGAGAGGAAAATGAAAGTATAGTTGTATACACTTACCATAAATGTATATGTTAAAGAGTGTATTCACTGTTGCAGTCATTACATTTGGGTTATCTGCATGCAAGTAGCCCTCAACTGGCCTGATTATCAAAGCCTTGGGACCTGCATCGGTTGCTGTCTCTTCTTCCATGACGTCAGGTAGTCAGGGGTATAAAGCATGCAGCAGACGCCATTACATCAGTTTTTCTTGCCCCAGATGTCAGGTGCCCCCATAATGGGAAGCAATTATATACAAGGTTACACCTCCAACAAAAAGCAAATACACCAGAAAGCTTAAATACAGTAAACAACAGAGGTATAGCCAATAGAAGTCAGGGGGCTGGAGGGAGAGTAACCAGGACTGCAACAGTGAATACACGCGGACATCTACATTTAAGGTAAGTGTACACAACCATACTATGTTCTTCGCGTTTCACTGTTGCAGTCATTACATTTGGGTAGATTCACAAAGCTAAGGAAGGGAGGAGGCAATTAGAGAGCATTAGGACCAGCTATTAGGCCCTGCAAGACTGCAGTGGCAAAACTATCTCTGGATTTAGAAAAAATAGGCAAGTGGTAATGCTTGGTGAAGGTATGAACAGAACTCTAGGTAGCAGCTTCTAGGATGTCCCTGGTAGGAACACCTCTGAGAAAGGCTGTTAAAGTAGATGCAACCCTGGTGGAATATGATCTTATCCCCTGTGGGGTAGGTTTTCCAAGGTGCTTATAGCAGAAATGAATGCATTTGACTCTGGTTCCATTTGCCCTGAATGCACTGCCCTGCCAAGTGAGCCCCCCATGCATAGTCTGATGCGTCTGTTGTTAGGGTTTGGGCAGCAGAGGGTAGAGTGAATGGTAGTCCCCTGTTGTGGTAGCAGGCCTCTGCCCACCAAAGGAATTCTGTCGATATACAAGGAATGATAGGAATCATGGATTCCAGGTCCTGAGAATGTTGACACCATAGGCTTTTTAGATACCATTGTAGTTTCCTCATATGCAGTCTTGCATATGGAATTAGTAGGATGCAAGAGGCCATGAACCCCAGGGCTTGCAGTATTGTCCTTGCAGATAGCTGGGTCTTTGGGGCCAGTAGTTTGAAGTAGGCTGTCAAACAAACTTGTTTCTCTGGCGTGAGGTAGGCCATCTGGGAAGTTGTGTTCAAGCTTGCTCCCAGGAATACAATTTGTTGACAGGGTACTAGATGAGATTTTTTTTCATTTATGGTGTACCCCAGTGAGGTTAGCAGTTTCTTTACAAATGCCAGATGATTTAATAGTATGTCCTGGCTTTCTGCCTGAATTAGACAATTGTCCAGGTATGGGTATATTTGAATATTTCTTTGCCTGCAGAATGCAATGACTGGAGCTAGGCATTTTGTGAATACCCTGGGCGCAGTAGTTAAGCCAAAGGGCAGTGTAGAGAATAAGAAGTTATGTACTCACCATAACGTTCCATCTGAGTAGGTGGCTTCATTTGTCTGCAACCTTTGGGTCTTTCTTAGATCTGACATCGGATCCGAGCCGGCAACTTATTATACAGCTATGGATCCGAGCTCCTAGCTCCTCCCCTCGCCCATAATCCCCTGCCAACCCCAAATGACCTCAGATCAAGTTTGCCCTCCTACAGATACCTGGAAAGGTGTCCTAACAGGAAAAGGCAGGATAATACAAAAAGTACTAACTCTTCTGAAGGCCAGGGGGAAGGAGGGGGGGGTGGTGGTTGCAGACAAATGAAGCCACCTACTCAGATGGAACGTTATGGTGAGTACATAGGAGTAGGGACTTCATTTGTCGGCAACCTTTGGGACAGAGTCCCCAGCTACCTGAACCTTGGGCGGCCATCATGGAAGGATGTTCCGGAGCACTGCGGAGCCAAAGGATGCTCTCCCTCTGGAAATGACGTCCAGTTTGTAGTGGTTGATAAAGGTGTGAGATGAGGCCCAAGTGGCTGCTGAGCAAATATCATCCAAGGGAACTCTAGATTTAAAGGCAGCAGAAGTAGAGATGGAGCGAGTGGAATGTGCACAGACTCCCTGAGGTGCGGGCCTCCCAGAAGCTTCATAAGCTAGAAGAATACATTGGGAAATCCAGCGTGACAAGGTGACCTTCGAGACGGCTTTACCCAAACTGAATTTGGCAAAGGAGATGAACAGCTAATCGGACTGTCTGTGACCAGCAATCCTATGAATATAGAAACGCAGCTGCCTGTGCACGTCTAAAGAATGCAGCTTGTACTCTCCTTTATTTTGATATTTAGGGAAAAAAACTGGTAGGTTGATGGACTGATTGATATTGGTTTCTGAGGCCACCTTGGGTAGGAAGGAGGGATTGGTCTTGAGGTACACTCTATCCTGATGAAAAATCAAGTAAGGGGGTTTCACGGAAAGGGCTTAAAGTTCTGAAACTCTCTTCGCTGAAGTGATGGCTACCAGGAATGCTGTTTTCCAGGACAGGTATTTAAGTTCGGCCGAGGCAGCTGGTTCAAAGGGGGAATCAGTCAAGGCTTGAAGGACTAGTGATAGGTCCCAAGGGGGTACGACTTCTTTGATAGGGGGCCTGAGCAGAAAAGTACCCTTGAGGAAGGTTTTGCATAGTTTAGCTGACATCAAAGGACCTGTCCCATGTCCCACATGGTAATGGGAGATGGCTGCCAATTGTACCTTGACTGTCGAACAACTGGCTCCTTGCTGAAAGAGTCCAGTGAGGAAGTCCAACACGGACGTTAAAGGGGCAGTGAAGGGGTCCAAATTATGATGTTCTGCCCAGACGGAAAAGCGCTTCCATTTACTGCGGTAAACTTTCCTGGTGGAAGATTTGAACGCTGCCACCAAGATGGCTTTGACTGCTGAAGAGATACCGGGAGTCCGGATTAAGAGTGGAACTGGACCAGCCAAGCTGCCAGCTTCAGGTTGTCCAAATTCGGGGTCGGTAAGCCTGATGGATGGGATATTAGATCCGGGCTGGGATCCAGAATCCAGGGAGGACCACAGGTAAGGGAACCAAGTTTGCCGAGGCCAGAATGGGGCAATGAGGATCATTTTGCTCCCCAACCGCGAGGCTTTCTGTAAGAGCTTTAGCATCAGGGGTAGAGGAGGATAGGCATAAAGTAGACCGGGCGGCTAAGCATGCACCAGAGCGTCTCTCGGGGCTTCCCCTGGTGGGGGAATCAGAGCGAAGAAGCGGTCACATTTCGTATTTGAGGGAGAGGCAAAGAGATCGCAGCAGGGTTGCCCCCATTTTGCAAATATCCGTTTCGCTACTTGGAAGTTGAGAGACCACTCGTAAGGGGAAAGAATGGTGTGGCTGAGTTTGTCCGCCAGAATGTTGGTCCGTCCCGGAATGTGCGTTGCGATCAGAAAGCGGTTGGTGGAGATCGCCCATTCCCACACCCTCATGGCCTCTCGGCAGAGAGGGTAGGACCTGGTTCCGCCCTGTTAGTTGATGTACCAAACAACTGACATGTCTGTCTGTATCGCAATAGTTCCTACGGGGAGAAGGTTCTGAAGTGCTTGCAACGCTAACAGCACCGCCCTCATCTCCAGAACATTGATATGCAGGGAGGTCTCTGTGTCGTTCCACGTGCCTTGGACTGTTCTGCCTGAGCAATGCCCCCCACCCCCACCCAAGGTGAGAGGTGTCCATGGTCACCATGGCGAGAGGGGGAGGAGTGCAGTAGGGCCGGCCTATATGGAGGTCTGGAGACTGGAGCCACCATAACAGGGCCCTCCTGCAAGCCTTGCTGATTGAGATAGGGTGGCAGAGAGGAAGAAATTGGAAGGACCATTGCACTTGGAATGTCCACAGAAGTACCCTCATATTTAGGCGAGCACATGGAAGAAGCGTTATTGCCGCCGCCATGGAGCCCAGCGCCCTCAGGACCAATTCCGCCGGTGGAGCTTCTGCTTGGAGGATGGCCCGCACACGAAGACTCAGATTCTGTAGTCGCTCCGAAGTCAGGTAGGCTCGCAGACTTCTGGCATCCAATTTGGCTCCTATGAACTCTATTACTTGTGTTGGAACAAGGGAGGATTTGTCTGTATTGATTGTGATGCCTAACTGGGGGGCTAGGCAGAGAAAATAGTCTCTGGCTGAGCAGAGTAGATGCCTTGTTGGGGCGGTCAGGAGCCAATCGTCCAGGTACGGGAAGATATGCATTCCCTGGAGTCTCAGGTGGGCCGCTATCACTGCTAAAACTTTGGTAAACACCCTGGGGGCTGTGGTGAGGCCAAAGGGAAGGACTCTGAACTGATAGTGGCTGGCTCCCAGCCGGAAGCGGAGAAACCCCCTGGATCGTCTGTCCATTAGAATGTGGTAGTACGCATCCTTGAGGTCTATTGAGCACATCCAGTCATTCTCCCGCAAGAGGGGGAGAATGGATTGAAGAGTGACCATTCGGAGTTTTTCCTTGGTTACCGACAGGTTCAAGAGGGAAAGGTCTAGGATTGGTCTCAAGTCCCCCGTCTTTTTTGGCACCAGAAAAAACCTGGAGTAAAACCCTAATCCGAGCTGGTCTGGGGGGACGGGCTGGATGGCTCTTTTTCTTAGCAGCTGCTGGATTTCTGCGGCTGCAGCCTGCCTCTAATTGGGTGGTACATCGGGGAGGTTCCTGAGTCTGGGGACATGTTGCATTGGGATTTTGTAACCTCTGGATATGATCCGAAGCACCCAGCGGTCTGACGTGATGGACTCCCATGCTGCCAGATGCTTCAAGAAGCGCCCCCCGACTGCCTCCAGAGTGGAGCAGTCGGGCAACCCTTCAGGGCTGTTGCATGGGCCGATCAGAGAAAGCTTCTCTCGACCCAAAGGTTCTCGGGGCCCCTCTGCCTCTAGGGCGGCGTCCCCCCTGTCCTCCTCTGCCATGGAAGGACTGGTTGTCCAGAGCGGGTTGGGAATGTTGCGATTTCTGGAACCACATCTTCTTCTGTCCCTTTTGGTTCTTCGAGAAGGACCTCTGGGGAGCAGAGAAGCGGACTCCGACGGCAGACAACGTCTTCCCGTCCTTCTTGCTCTGGACAGTGTCTCGCGAATGGTCTTGCCGAACAAGGCAGAACCATCAAAGGGGGCGTTCGCAAAGGACGCCTTAAAGGGCTCTGCGAAGTCACAATGTCGGAGCCCGGCCTGACGTCTCATAACTAGGCCCGCTCCGCTAGCTCTAGCGGCTCCCTCAGTGGCTTGGGACAACAGCCGCATAGAGGTATTGGAAATAGATCTTAGAGTGGCCATACGAGTGGCGTACACCTGCTTATCCTCCGCCGACATGGACTCTGGGGGGGAAGCAGCGTATTCTTTAATAAAATCCCGCTGCATCCTGATGACATGTGCCATGTAGTTCAGAGACCTTACTGAGAAGGTCGCTGAACTAAATACCCGCTTCCCAAGGCGATCCATCGAGTGGGACTCCTTGCTCGGTGGATGGACCGAGGGGCTCTCCTGAGCTAGTTCCCTCTTAGTGGCTGCCGCCGTCAACATGGCATCTATGGGGGGACCCTTGCTCCAGTGGGACCGGTCTGCAGGGGGGCGCAAAATCCTATCTGGGCGTTTAGGAACTGGCTCCACAGTGTCCGGCACCTTCCATGCCCTGGTGGTGATAAGGTCCACCAGGGGGTCGGCCGGAGGGGACACCCAAGAGGTAGACGGGCCTGCTTCAAATGCCTACAGGAACACGGACTTGTTGGAGGAAGCCTTGGGGGCAGACCACCCCCCCCCCTGATCCTGAGCATTTCCATGAGGTCTCCAAAGGAGACATCCTCAGGGGGTGACCTTGGGGAGCCTTCCCCTTCATCCAAGTCAGTGTCCTCTGTTAAGGACTCGGGGGAGTTCACGTGCCTCCTCTTACACTTGTGCTTGCGAGGCACTTCCTCGGGGGGGGGCTGTCCGAGGAGGTCTCACCAGCAATATCCTGTTCCAATGGAACAACCTGGGACATTGAAACAGGCTGTCCCTGTGGCCGGGTGATGGAAGCCTGACCCAGCAGAGAGGGAGTGCAGGGTGGAGCCGAGACAAGGGCCGGGGGTCCGGATGCTCTCGACAGAGCCCTCTCCACTGCATCAAAGGCCGAGGGGGAGCCGCTCTCCCTGGGCTCCGAAAGCCGACTCCCACTCGGATCCGATGAAGGGATCGGAACTGGCACCGAGACCGTCAGATCTGAGGGACCAGTGTGCTCCGACCTGGATGGAGCCGAAGGTACACTGAATCCCTCGGATCCGAAGCTCACCCCACGGCTCCGAGAGGTCGGATCCGACGATGGAACCGACAGATTCAAGGGCAGGGTCGGATCTGAAGTACCCAGTACGGTCGGCGCCGACCCACCCCCGGCTCCAACGCTGCCCGGCTCCGAGCGCTCCGAACCCGGGAAGCGGGTCGGAGAAGGAGCTATCGGAACAAAGAAAGGTGTCGAGCTCCCCCCCGAAGGAGGGGGAGGCAAGAGCACTCCCATCTGCAGCTGGGCCTGGATGAACCTTCTCATCATCCGGTCCAAGTCTGCATCAGACAGGCTGTAGGTGGATCTCGAAGAGGCCACAGAGGCAGGCCTGGAATGCCGCCTCGATGACCTCGACGGAGATCGGGTCTCCTCCTCCTCGGGTCCCGGGGAGAAGCAAGGGGATCGGAGACGAGGAGGAGGAGACCTGGAAGCCATGGAGGGAGAAGCCCGTTTAGCTGGGGAGGCCGAAGCGGAGGCCTCGGCCCGCCGGTTGTGGTGCTTCTCCCTCAGTTTCTCCCTCCTGGCCTCCCTGTCCTCCGGCGCTTTAGTAGGAGTTTGAATCCCGGCCGGGGTAAGGGGGGCAGGAGTGGCCACCACCACAGGCTGAGGAGGTGCCACGGGAGTAGCGGAGGCCGAAGCCGAATCCGGGGGCAGAAGTCCCGCCAGGATCAGCTTCGACCTCCGCTCTTTCAGTGCCCAGGGGTTGAACGCTGCACAAATGGTACAGCCCGAGGACAGGTGTTCAACCCCAAGGCACCGAACACACCGAGTGTGGCCATCTGCCGGAGAGAGCTTATGGCCACACTCGGTGCACTTAGAAAAAATAGGTTTTGGGGCCTCTGACATACCCAAAACTAAATAAAAGCTACACAAACACACTAGGCCCCAAACGCAAGCACACACTAACGACCAGCGAGGGGAGGGTAAACACTAAATTTTAAAAATTAACTGACTAAAGGGAAACCTAATACACACACACTGATTAAACTACTGAAAAAGTAGGCTGATTAGACAAAAAAGTCACTTATCTGAAAATATTGCCAGGAGCTCGAAATCCAGCTGACACACTTAAGAGTGGCAAACTAGATCTGAGGTCATTTGGGGTTGGCAGGGGATTATGAGTGAGGGGAGGAGCTAGGAGCTCAGATCTATAGCTGTATAATAAGTTGTCGGATCCAAGACCCAAAGGTTGTTGACAAATGAAGTCCCTACTCCAGATCTGATAGTGCATGCAGGCCACTCTGAAGCATAGGCATTTTCTGTAAGATTCCCTTATTGGAATGTGCTGGTAAGCTTCCTTTAAGTCCAATGTTGCCAACCAGGCATTTTTGCTTAGCATGAGAAGCAGCTGATGAAGAGTTAGAATTTTGGGATTACCAAAAAGGTGTTTAGGATAGACAGGTCCAGGATAAGATGCCAGGAGTTGTCTTTTCTGGGTACCAGGAAAAGTCTGGAGTAAAAACCTTGTCTCCATTCCTCTGCTGGGACAGGTTGAATAGCCCTGATACTTAGAAGAAAGAGAACCTGCTTTTGAGCCTCTGCCCACTGATTTTGGGGTAGGTCTTGCCAACTGTTTGAGGATGGTAATGTGTGGAAGTGGAATCTGTATCCCTGGGAAACTATATTTAAAATCCATTTGTCTTGGGTAATGAGTTCCCAGTTTTTTGCATGCAGGGCGATCTTTCCCCCTAAAGGAGCAGTCAGTTGAGCAGGGCTTGGAAGGTTTAAGGTTAAGTCATTGTGACAGTTTACCATAGGGGGGTGACTTATTACTTTCAGCTTTGGAAGTGGGAGCCCCCCACTGCTTAGACCTGTGAGTACCTAGAGACTGTAGCCTAGGTGGTCTGCTGTTCCTGGGTTTAGACCGAGAAGGCCTGGAAGAGACAGGAAAGGACCGATTCTTAGAAGGCCAATGCCTACTAAATCTGGGAGGCTGTACTTGCAGGAAATCTTTAACAGTTTGCATAGATTTAGCTTTTTCCTCCATCTTTTTAAGTACTTCTTCTGCTTTGTTGCCAAACAGGTGGTCTTGGTTTAAGGGAGCATCCAGCAATTTCTTTAACATGATCTGGCAAAGTTTGCTCCTTAAGCCAAGCATGCCTTCTAAGAACAGACCCAGTGACAGCAGCCCTACAAGACGCCTCTGAGGAGTCAAAACCACACTGCAAAGTATGTTTACCATCTTGTTCAGCAGAATGCATTAAATCCTGTAAAAAGAAGTTATGTACTCAGTATAACGTTCCATCCGAGTAGGTACTTCATTTGTCTGCAACCTGTGGGTATCGGATCCGACCTCGGATCCGAGCCAGCAGCTTCACAAGCTAAAAGATCCGAGCTCCTAGCTCCTCCCCTACCCATAACCCCCTGCTGCCTTCTGTATTACCTCAGATCGAGTTTGCTCAGTCCTAAACAATTCACACCCTCGAAAGAGGAACAAACCCTGCTTCATCTCATGAAAAGACATTTTGCAGATGGCCAGTTATCCCGATATGGTTAGGGAGAATGTAGAATGGAGAATGTTGGTTGCAGACAAATGAAGTACCTACTTAGATGGAACGTTATGGTGAGTACATAACTTCTTTATCTGAAGTAGTTACTTAATTTGTTCTGCAACCTGTGGGACAGAGTCCCCAGCTACCTATAGAAAGCAACCCTGGGTGGCCTTACGGAAGAATATTCCGAAGCACCACGGAGCCAAAGGAAGCCCTACTCCTCGAAATCATATCCAATTTATAATGGAAGATGAACGTGTGAGAAGTGATCCAAGTAGCCGCTGAACATATGTTGTCCAGAGGAACCCTGGACCAGAAAGCTGCTGATGTAGCAATGGATTGGGTTGAGTGAGCGTGAATTCCCACAGGAACTGGTTTACCTGAGGACGTAAACGCGTGGATTATGCACTGGGAAATCCAGTTTGCCAGAGTTACCTTAGAAATTGCCTTTCCCATAGCTGATTTGGCAAAGGACACAAACAACTGGTCAGACTTGCGAAAATCCTTAGTCCTGTGCAGGTAGAAATGTAATTGCCTGTGCACGTCCAGTTTGTGCAATGTGTATTCCTCTTTGTTCTTAAAATTTGGAAAAAATACTGGTAAGTTGATTGATTGGTTAATATTTGACTCTGAAGCCACCTTTGGTAGGAAAGACGGGTTAGTCCTGAGAGACACACTATCCTTGTGAAAGATGAGGTAGGGGGGTTTCATGCACCTCCTGGCTGATGTGATAGTCACTAAAAAGGCTGTTTTCCAAGACAAGAATTTCAATGGAACCGAAGAGGCAGGCTCGAGGGGTGGACTTGTCAAAGCTTGTAGTACTAAAGTTAAGTCCCACGGGGGAGCTACAGATTTCACCGGTGGTTTCAAAAGAAAAATTCCCCTCAGGAAGGTTTTACATATCATTGAGGATGCTACTGATCCCAGTCCATCCCCCACATGAAAGTGGGAAATGGCTGCTAACTGCACCTTAACTGTGGAAGCGCTAGCTCCCTTCTGAAAGATTAGTGACAAGAAATCCAGAATCATTGGAATAGGAACTGTAAAGGGATCCAGGCCCTTGCGTTCGGCCCAAATGGAAAAGCGTTTCCATTTACTATTGTAAATTTTTCTGGTAGCAGGTTTATGGGCTGCCACCAGAATGGCCTTCACTGGTGATGAGATACCGGGAGTCCTAGCCATCACAGGAACTGGATCAACCAAGCAGTCAGCTTGAGGTTTAGTAGGTTCGGGGTTTGGCATCCCGCAGGATGCAATATCAAATCTGGAATGGGATCCAGAATCCATGGAGGAACAACACTGTGAGACCGTAGGTAAGGAAACCAGATCTGACGAGGCCAGAATGGGGCTATGAGGATCACTCTACTCCCCAACCAACGTGCTTTCTGAATGAACTTTGCCATAAGTGGAAGAGGGGGGTAAGCATAAAGAAGACCAGGTGGCCAAGCATGTACCAGAGCGTCTCTTGGGGCTTCCCCTGAAGGGGGAAGCATTGCGAAGTACTCGCTGCACTTTGTGTTTGACGGAGAGGTGAAAAGATCGCAGCGAGGCCAACCCCATGCACGGAAGATTTGCTTCGCAACTGAAGGATTGAGAGACCACTCGTACGGGGTGAGAATCACCCGACTCAGTTTGTCCGCCAAAATGTTGGACCGACCCGGAATGTGCATTGCTATCAGAAAGCAGTTGGTGGATATCGCCCATTCCCATACTCTCATAGCCTCTCGGCAGAGGGGATAAGACCTGGTTCCTCCCTGTTTGTTTATGTACCAGACTACCGCCATGTTGTCTGTCTGGATCGCAATAGACCCTAGAGGGAGAAGGTCGTGGAGAGCTTGCAACGCCAAAAGCACCGCCCTCATCTCTAGGACATTGATATGCAAAGCGGTCTCTATGGGGGTCCACGTGCCTTGGATGGTTCTGCCCGAACAATGCCCCCCCACCCGAGGTGAGAAGCATCCGTGGTCAACGTGGCTTGGGGTGGGGGAATTACAAAAGGTCTCCCTTCCTGCAGCTCCCGCGAGCGAAGCCACCAAAGGAGGGAGTCCCTGCAAACTCTGCTCAGTGAAATCGGGGTGTTCAGCAGGTGAAGCACTAATGACCATTGAACCTGAAGAGTCCACTGTAAGATCCTCATCCTGAGGCATGTGTGAAGAGAGAGCCCGATGGCAGCTGCCATCGACCCCAGTGCCCTCAGGACTAACTCCGCCGCAGGAGCTGTGCTTCGAAGAAGGACTAAGATCTGATGTGATAGGCTGTTCAGTCTGTCCGGAGTTAGTAGGGCTTGACAAATGCATGTGTTCAACTTGGCCCCTATAAACTCCAAGACCTGTGCTGGCTGAAGGGAGGACTTTTGAAGGTTCACTGATATGCCCAACTTCTGGGTGATAGTTAGAGTGTAATCCCTTGCAACGCTGAGTTGATGCCTGCTGGGGGTGAAGAGGAGCCAGTCGTCTAGGTATGGAAAGACCTGAATTCCCTGGAGTCTCAGGTGGGCTGCGACCACTGCCATGACCTTGGTGAACACCCTGGGGGCTGAGGTGAGGCCAAACGGGAGAACCCTGAATTGATAATGACTGTCTCCTAGCCGGAAGCGGAGAAACCTCCTGGATCGTCGGTCCATCAGAATGTGGTAGTACGCATCCTGGAGGTCTATGGAGCACATCCAGTCGTTCTCCCAAAGAAGGGGGAGAATAGCCTGAAGAGTGACCATCCGGAACTTTTCCTTGGGGACGAACAGGTTCAGAGCACAGAGATCTAGAAACGGTCTCAAGTCCCCCGTCTTCTTTGGCACTAAAAAGAACCTGGAGTAGTAGCCCGATCCGGACTGGTCTGGGGGGACGGGCTGGATGGCTCTTTTTTCTAGCAGCTTTGACACTTCTAAGGCTGCGGCCTCCCTTTGATCGGTTGGGACATCGGGGAGGCGTCCGACTTTGGGGGGTAGGTGAATGAAAGGAATGGAGTAACCTCTGGATATGATTCTGAGCACCCATCGATCTGTCGTGATGGACTCACAATTTGACAGATGCTCCGATAAACGCCCCCCGACTGCCTCCAGAGAGGGACAGCCGGGTAAGCCCTCAGGGCTGTTGCGCGGGCCTATCCAAGAAAGGTTCCCTAGACCCGAAGTTACGCGGCCCCCCCTCTGCCTCTGGGCCGGCGTCCGCCTTGTCCTCCTCTGCCTCTAGAGGATGAAGGGTCCGAAGCCGGGTGGGACTGCTGAAACATGCGGAACCACAACTTCTTTTGTCCCCTCTGATTCCTAGAAAAGGATCGTTGGGGATTTGAGAAGCGGACCCCGATGGCAGACAGCGTCTTCCCATCCTTCTCGCTTTGGACCAGCGTCTCACGTACGGTCTTGCCAAAAAGCGAAGATCCGTCAAAGGACGCATTCGCAAAGGATGCCTTGAAGGGATCCGTGAAATAGCAAAGGCGGAGCCAGGCGTGATGCCAAAGGACGACCCCAGCTCTGCTCGCCCTAGCGGCTCCCTCAGTAGCATGAGAGATTAACCGCATGGACGTGTGAGAGATGAACTTTAGAGTGGCCATACGAGTCGCAAATGTGCCCTTATCTGTGACCGTCATGGACTCTGGGGGGGCTGCAGCATATTCCTTAATTAGGTCTCGCTGTAGCCTGATAATGTGCGTCATATAATTCAGCGCCCTTATAGAGAAGGTTGCTGAAGCAAACATCCGCTTCCCAATGCGGTCCATCGCTCGAGATTCCTTATCCGAAGGATGGACCGCGGAACTCTCCTGTGCGAGTTCCTTCTTCGTGGCAGCCGCCACCAGCATGGCATCAACAGGGGACCCCTTAGCCCAGGACTGCCTATCTGTGGGGGGGCTAAGAACGTCAGGACGTCTGGGGATTGGCTCCACGGTGTCGGGTTCTTTCCACGCCCTGGTGGTAATTAAGTCCACTAGGGGGTCAGCCGGGGGGGGGGACGGACACCCAGGAGGTAGACGGGCCCGCCTCAAACGCCTCCAGAAACACTGATTCGTCCGAGGAAGGTTTTTGGGCAAACCACCCCCCTCTAATACGCAACATTTCCATGACGTCTCCAAAGGAGACCTCTTCGGGGGGTGATCTTGGGGAACCTTCCCCTTCATCCAAATCCGTGTCCGTGGTGATGGACTCAGGGGAGTCCAGGTGCCTCCTTTTACACTGCCGTTTGCGAGGCACCTCCTCGGTAGGGCTGTCCGAGGGGGGCTCGCCCACGGGGTCCTGTTCCTCCATGGGAACTAACTGGACGGTTTGAGCAGGCTGTCCCATAGGATGGATGATGGAGGATAGACCCACATGCATAGTGGGAGCGGGAGGATCTGGGACCCAGACCGGGAATCTGGAAGACCTCGACAGAACCCTCTCCACTACCTCAAAAGCCGAAGGAGAACTTTGCTCCGAAAGCAGTCTCCTTGGCTCCGAAGCAGGGATCGGAGTCAGAGCCGAAGGAGTCGGATCCGAGAGAGAGGTGTGCTCCGACCTACACTGCGCCAGAGATACACCAATCCCCATGGATCCGATGCTCGGCCCCGAGAGCTAGGATCGGACACGCTCGAAGGCAAGGTCGGCGAAGCTACCAGAGCTATCGGCGCCGACAAAACCCCGGCTCCGAAAGGGCCCAGATCCGATGACTCCAAAACCCTAAACCGGGTCAGAGAAGGAGTGATCGGAGCAAAGAGAGGGGCTGTGCTCCCCCCCTGGGGGGGGGCAAGAGCACCCCCATCTGCATTTGGGTCTGCAGGAATCGACCCATCATCCTATCCATGTCTGCGTCGGTAAGGCTCCTGGTTGACCTAGAAGTCGTCAAGGCGGGCCGGGAGGGTCGCCTCGACGACCTCGAAGGAGACCGGTACTCCTCCGGCGAGAAGCGAGGTGAACGGAGCCGAGAGGGGGAGGATCCGGGGACCTTTGAGGGAGAGCTGGTAACTTTCGAAGGGGGGGGGCTGAGGGCTGAGCCTCAGCCCGCCTTTTGTGAGATCTGTGCTCATCTTTCTCCTTGTGCCTTTTTTCCTTGGAGAAAGAAGCCGAACTCTGCATAGCAGGGGGAGTTTGAGTCCCAGGCAGAGCGGGGGGAACTGAAGGCGCCGGGGCTACGATAGTAGCTTGAGCCTTCGAAGGGGAGGAAGAAGAAGCAGAATCCTGGGGAAGTAGACCCACCAGGATCAGCTTGTTCTTCCTGTCCCTAATTGCCCGAGGATTAAAAGCTGCACAGATTTGGCAAGCCGTTGATAAATGGGCCACCCCCAGGCACAAGACACACTGAGTGTGGCCATCAGCTGGGGAAAGCTTATGGCCACACTCAGTGCACTTGGAAAAAATGGCTTTGGGCCCTTCCGCCATTACACAAAGCACAGACACACCCAAACACTAAGGGGGGAGGGGAAGAAAAAAAGCTAACAACCACGAGAAAACTACAGAAGGGGGCTAACACTGTATTTCTAAAGGAAAATTAACACTAACAAACTAAATCTAACTTAACGAAATTTTCTCTAGGAGAAAAAGCTGAAACTACCTCACCAAGCTTAAGGAGCTCTTCACAAATAGCTGTCTTCAGCCGCGGCAAACTCGATCTGAGGTAATACAGTAGGCAGCAGGGGATTATGGTTAGGGGAGAGGAGCTAGGAGCTCGGATCTTTTAGCTTGTGAAACTGCCGGCTCGGATCAGAGGTCAGATCCGATACCCACAGGTTGCAGAACAAATGAAGTAACTACTTCAGATTTCTTTATTTTCAGCACAGTCGGGAATCATCATTTTCTGTTTAAGTAATCCAATAATATGCGGCTGATACTCTAACATATGAAACTGGCAGTTTAAGGCCCTAATGGCCAAAGTATCAGAAGTGTATACCTTCTTACCCCATCTGTCCAGGGCCCTGCAATCTCTATCAGAGGGGGTAGGGTTCTTGGCAGTAGTAGCCTTAATTTCTTTGGGTCCCTGTGAAATGGTCTCTGGGTCCGCAGTAGGATTCTTAAAGAGGAACTTGTGAGAGTCAGGTACTCTGTAATACCTGTCAGGTTTCCTGGGAGCTGGAGTGTCTGAGGCCAGGCTAGATTCCAAGAAGGCATCATCTACAATGCCCAGTACAGGAGGGATAGTTAAAGGCCTGTGTTGAGGTAGGAGTAAGAATTTCCTAAGCCTCTTTTTGGAGTCAGAGTAATCATGGCTTTTCAAGGGGAAATGTTCCCCAAGCGTGTGCAAAGATTCACCAAAAGAGAAATCTTCTGGAGGAGAAGCAGATGGAATGGAGTCCTCTGAATCAGAATCCTCATAGGTAGATAAGGGCAAATCCTGGTCATCAGAAGAAACAGAAATTTCAGAATCCTGATCAGAAGAATCAGTAGGAAAATCAGTTCTAGGTCTCTTAGAGGGAGAAGGCTGGCTTCCCCTAATTAGAGTAATAAGGTCTTCAGCCATTCTCATCATTTGTTTTTTAGGCTTATAGGCCTGACCATGCAGTCTGGATGTCCGTTTTCTAGGCGTGGATCGAGTTTTAGGCCTTGATGAAGAAGATGGCGTAGGTTTGATATGCAATTCAGTAGGCCTGAATACACCCTCAGAAGCCGGTGCCTGCACAGTGGCTCTGGACCCATCCAAGGTAGAGACATCCGCAGGTTCCATAGTTGAAGCATCTTGCGGCAAACTGGACTCTGAATCGGTCTCAATAGAGGCCTGCGAATCTGAAGTAGCAGGTATCGGGGCTGCGAAAGCGCCTCACTGACTACTGGCGATCTGGCGACTAGCTTAACGGAAGTGTCATCGGCAGCTTTGCACCTATGCGGTCTGTCTCTGTCTTTATCTTTATGTTTTTTCGGGATGTCGGTAGTCGGATGGCTTACTGAAGCCATTTCTGGATAATTAAACTGAGTACCGAAATAGGTTGATGTGAAAATGAACTAACGATGAATAGTTCGAGGATTGAATAAGGCACAAAACCGACAGCGAGGGACGTCATGGTCTGGGCCTAAGCAAGGAATGCAGTACGAATGAAAATCTTTATGAGGTATTTGCTTTCCACAAGTAATACAATTGTTAACTTTTACTGACATCGGAGTAGAGCAAGGAAAAAGGATCCCCAACGGGATTACTTAGCTTTTTTGAAGACTTCTGTTCTGAAACTCGAAAACGAAACTTTCAGGAGTCGGCCGACCGGCACTTGCGAACTGCTTCTGCTTCGGGCACCGCACGGCAAGAAATACTGATGTAATGGCGTCAGCTGCATGCTTTATACCCGTGACTACCTGACATCATGGAAGAAGTGACAGCAACCAACGCAGAACCCAAGACTTTGACAATCAGGCCAGCTGAGGGCTACCTGCAAGCAGATAACTCAAATGTAATGACTGCAACAGTGAAACACGAAGAACATCTGCACACTAACCTGACCATACAGAATAGAACTGCCAGTCAAATTACTACAGCAGAGATCATACAGGACAAGCAATCTGACTCTTTTGTGAATGAACTCTGCCTAGTAAATAGATAAAGGAGTCTCTAGAGCAAGCCTGTCCTGAAGCAGGCTAAAGCGAAGCAACCTTTGCTCTAACCAACATCCCAAACTCCTAAGAATTCAAAGCTACAGATCAAACTAAGGTTCCTCAGAAATTAAGCTTATGGGGGGACACAATATCTAATTAAGAAGGAGAGTATTTAATACACCTGGTGGATTTTATTCTTTGTTCTGATGAAGCCTTGTACTATACTAGGTGAAAGCGTGCTTAACAATTGATTGTGTATTGGGTCTGTGTCAGGCTCATTTTATTGTATTCTGGAGTTGAAACATCAAATTACTTTTATTACTATTACTACGTTGATCTGCTTTGCTTGACCTGCCTTGGATTTCGGTGTTTTTATTGGATTGGTTCATTTGTATTTGGTGGTTCTACAGTTTTTATTCATGACAGAACAAGCAGAATCTGACGTTTTCTTGGACACACCAGCATTACTGAAGGAAAAGATAATAATTCGCCAGTTACTAGAGGCGAATTCAACAAGGTGATGCTTCTTTTAACACAAATTCTTGAGAACACGAAGATTCCATCGTTTGGGCAGTCCGAGTTACCGGGTAACCAAAATCCATTTAAGGAGCAGCATACCACAGGTAACGAACTTGGTTTAACAAAACAAACTACTGCACGTGAAGGAGAGAGACGTGGGGGTCCTGTGGTTGATACTGAACAACAAAACAACGTTAAAAGGGATGTTATTAACAAACACCACATTTATGGTGGTAATGGAACTACAGGTACTGACAACAATTTTAATTTTGATACTTGGTCTAGTCGGCGATTTAATTTTAATGAACAAACATTTAACAACATATATGAGACTTTTAAACAATTTAAAGACAAACTATACGCTTTGAAAACGAACCAGTTAGAAATCGACTATTTAAATGAATGTATTTCAACAGAAAGAGTACCTAAAGGTTTGAGACTGTTTAAATATCCAAATAATGTTAAGCAGAATTCTTTGTTATACAAGCAGTTAACTGAACTGTTTAACAACACGGGTATAGAAATGCTTAAGTTGATGGTTAGGGACTATGAAAGTCAAAAAGAAGTGCTGTTAAATGAAACCAGTGTTTTACATAAAGTTTTAAATTTCAGTAGTGGTAATTTT
Organism: Protopterus annectens; assembly: GCF_019279795.1. Classification (NCBI taxonomy): domain Eukaryota; kingdom Metazoa; phylum Chordata; order Ceratodontiformes; family Protopteridae; genus Protopterus; species Protopterus annectens. Next base: position 1,997,549,340 of record NC_056739.1, read on the forward strand.
GATCAAAGAAAATATGAGAATTTGTTTGGAGAAATTGACAATTACTGTGATAAAATTATTTTTAGAAAAATGAAGAAGCTTGAAAGAGATTTAAAGGAATATAGGAATGGTAGGGCTTACCCAGTTTTTAATAACACTTTTGGTATACCCAATTCAGACAGAGACAATGTAACTGATTTAGTAAATGATAATAATGACACAAATAACAATGAGCATTTTGGTCACCCTTTAGGGGAAGGAATGGTGAGGAGAAGCGAGAGGTTAGCCGAAAAGCAAAGGAAATATTCATATCAGAACCCCCAGTATCACAGGGGGGGAGGAGGGCGCCCTTATCCCTTGACAACATTCAGGATGTAAACTACGATATGACTCGGATTCAAGAATTTGTAAACAAAATAATTTCTGTATTTATAATTTTACAGACTTAGTGGTCAATGAGACATATTTTAGTTTATTTACTAAAGAATTTAATTTTGTTCCTACATGTTCTGGTTCATTGGTAAACACATTAATAGACATTAAGCTGTTCATTAGGCAACTCAATTTACAGATTTATTTTAAAGGTGTACATTTAAATCAAGATGAAATGTCTAGAATGAGTTTGTTCAACCCACCAGTGAATTCATCATTAAACATTTTTGAATAGTTGAAAAAGAAGTTAGACAACTGAACAGTAAAGACAATCTAACTAGTAACCTTTCAGAAGAAGAGAAATTTCTACTGAAATTAAGGGACGAAAAGTGTAGAGTGATGAAGCCTGATAAGGGCGGAGGGGTGGTCCTGATGTACAATGATGAATATGACACATACATACATAATATTTTACAGGACTCGGAAAGTACAGTTGTGTACCTACCATAAATGTAGATGTTCGAGTTTATTCGCTGTTGCAGTCATTACACTTGGGTTATCCTGCTGGCAGGCTACCCGCAGTCGGCCCGAGTTCCAAAGTCTAGGTCCGGCATCAGTTGCTTTCGTCTCTTCCCTGACGTCAGTGCGCCAGGGGTATAAAAGATGCAACCGATGAAATTTTCTTCAGTTTCTCCTGCCCCAGATGTCAGGTGCCCCCAAATAGGAAAGGCTGGAAAAAATTATGCCAAAAACATGCATGTACTAACAAACATTTCCTTCATCTACAAGCAAATACATCACATAGGTTGTAGAGAGTTGAGAGGTACAGAAAGGTCCCAGCAATGAAAAGGGGGATGGTGGGTGGGTAATCTGGACTGAAACAGTGAATACACTCGAACATCTACATTTATGGTAGGTACACAACTGTACTATGTTCATAGTGTTTCACTGTTGCAGTCATTACACTTGGGTTGAGTCCCAAAGCAGAGGTTGGGTGGCTGGGCCTAAATAGGATTAGGAGAGGCTACCAGGCCCTGCAGAAAGTACAGTTGTGTACACCTACCATAAATGTAGATGTTCGAGTGTCTTCACTGTTGCAGTCATAACTGTAGGGTGCTCCTGCCGGCAGGCAGCCCAAGGTCGGCCAGAATCCCAAAGTCTGGGTCCGGCGTCGGCTGTATAAGCTAGTATCCTGACGTCAGTACGCCTTGGTACATAGCCCTCAGCCGACGCCATCTTCTCCAGCCTTTCTTGCCCTAGATGTCAGAATACCTCCAATAAATCAAAAATGGATCCAACAAAGGAAACACAAATACACCACAAAAAGGAAAAGAGGGGATAGGAGGGAGGGAAACCCCGACTGCAACAGTGAAGACACTCGAACATCTACATTTATGGTAGGTGTACACAACTGTACTATGTTCTTCGTGTTTCACTGTTGCAGTCATAACTGTAGGGTGGAATCCCAAAGCAGTGTAGAGAGGGAGGAGGTTTTAGATAGAAGAAGGGGAGGCAAGAATACCCTGCAAGACAGCAGAGGCAAAGCCTGCCCTAGACTTAGAAAACAAAGGGAGATTGTAGTGCTTGGAAAAAGTATGCACTGAACTCCAAGTGGCAGCTTCCAAGATATCCTTGGTAGGTACTCCTCTGAGAAAAGCTGTAGAAGTAGCAGCTGCTCTAGTAGAATGACTTCTAATGGTTCCAGGAAACTGTTTACCATGATGAGTGTAACAAAATCTGATCCCATAAGCAATCCATTTGGAAATGGTTTGTTTAGAAATAGGTTTTCCAAGTGAACTGGAGGCAAAGGAAACAAACAGTTGGTTAGACTTTCTGAAATCTTTAGTCTTGTCCAAGTAAAATCTTAACTGCCTGTGCACATCCAATGAATGCAAAATCCTCTCCCCTTTATTTTGAAGATTTGGAAAGAAAGTAGGAAGGTGAATTGTCTGATTCAAGGCCACTTTCGAAATCACCTTAGGCATGAAAGTAGGATTGGTCCTCAAGGATACTCTGTCCTGATGGAAAATAAGGTAAGGTTCCACAGCCATAAGAGCTTGCAACTCTGAGACCCTTCTGGCAGAGGTCAAAGCTAACAAAAGAACAGTCTTCCAAGATAGAAACTTAATATCTGAAGATGCAGCAGGCTCAAAAGGAGGCAAAGTAAGTTTTTCTAAAACATAATTAAGATCCCAGGCAGAGACCGGAGGGGTCCTTGGAGGTCGCAAATTCTTAGCCCCCCTCAAAAACTGCTTCACCAAAGGATGTGAAAAAACAGGAGGATCAGAACTGAAATGCGCAGAGATAGCAGAAGCATGAATCTTAATGGAAGAAAATGAAAGTCCCTTAGACAAAAGCTCCGAAAGGTAAAGCAAAATAGAGGAGAGATCAGGAACCTGAGGATTAGAACCTCGGTCCTGCATCCAAATAGAAAACCTCTTCCATTTAGAGGCATAAGATTTCCTAGTGCTAGGCCGTCTAGCTTCCAAAAGAACATCCAAAACTTGCTTGGGAAGACTAGAGGCAATCAAATTCCTTTGAAGAGCCAAGCTGCCAAGCAAAGGGTCTTGAGGTTGGAATGTAGCAACTGACCCTGATGCTGGGACAGAAGCGAAGGGTTCAGTGGAAGAATCCAAGGAGGCCCCGAGAACAGGAGTTTTAGAGTCGGATACCAAAACTGTCGAGGCCAATTTGGAGCAATCAAGATGAGGAACTTGGGCTTGTCCTGCTTTATCTTCAGTAGTACCCGAGGCAGTAGAGGAAGAGGAGGGAAGGCATATACAGACAGACTTTTCCAACTGAAAGACAGGGCATCCACTCTCCATGCTGTTTTGTGGAAAGACCTGGTGCAAAAGTGAGGCAGCTGATGATTGAGATGGGATGCGAACAGATCTATCTGGGGACATCCCCAAACTGCAGTAATCCTTTTGAACAAGTTGGTGTCTAGCATCCATTCGTGAGGATCTGAAATGTTTCTGCTCAGGCTGTCTGCTAAAAGATTTTGTTTCCCTGGAATGAATTGAGCCTGGAGATGCAGATTCAAATTTAGAGCTGTGTCCCATAAACTCATAGCCAGTCTGCAAAGGGGGTAAGAATGAGATCCCCCCTGCTTGTTGATGTACCACATGACCGTGGTGCTGTCTGTGCAAATTAGCAGAGGCCCTGGTTGTAAAAGGTGCTTGAAGGCCAAAAGGGCATTTTGAACTGCCAACATCTCCTTCAGATTGATGTGCCAGTGAAGATGGTCCTTTGTCCAGGTTCCTTGCTGGCAATTGTCTAGAAAATGTGCTCCCCAAGCATAATCCGAGGCGTCCGTGGTTAGGATGTGAGTAGGTTGAGGGAGACGAAAAGGTTTTCCTTCGTTTAAAATGCATGCCCTTGACCACCAGAGGAATTCCTTCTGGAGGCAGGGGATCAGAGGAATCAGAATATCCAGATCGTGATAATGCTGTGACCATACACTTTTCAGATACCATTGAAGCTTTCTCATGTGAAGCCTTGCGTTTGGAATCAACAGAATGCAGGAAGCCATGTAGCCCAGAGCCTGCAGGAATTTCCTTGCAGTGAGCTGAGATAGAGTTGCCAAGGTGTTGAAAGTAGAAGCCAGCTGAGTTTGTTTTTCTGGAGTGAGGTAGGCCCTTTGTAAGGTTGTGTTTAAAAGGGCTCCCAAGAATACCATTTGTTGAGAAGGGATTAAATGTGACTTTTTTATGTTCACTGAGAATCCCAGTAAGAGGAGAAGACGTTGAACGAAGTCTAGGTGTTGAAGTAGAAGATCTTTGCTGTCTGCCTGAATAAGGCAGTCGTCCAAATAGGGGTAAATCTGAATCCCCTGAAGTCTGCAGTAAGCCACTACTGGTGCCAGGCACTTGGTGAAGACTCTGGGCGCAGTAGATAAACCAAAGGGCAGAACAGAGAATTGAAAGTGCCTTGAACCTGCCTTGAACCTGAGGAATTTCCTGCGTTCTTGTCTGATAGGGATATGCAGATAGGCTTCCTTTAAGTCCAATGTCACCATCCAGGCGTCCTGAGAGAGCATTGGAAGTAACTGTTGTAGAGTGAGCATCTTGAACTTTGGAATTTCCAAAAAGGTGTTTAACACAGAAAGGTCCAGAATAGGTCTCCAAGAGTTTTGTTTTCTGGGAACCAGAAACAGCCTTGAATAAAATCCTTTTCCCATTTCCAAGAGTGGAACAGGCTCTATGGCTCTCATGGCCAGAAGAGCATCCACTTGAGTTAAGGCCTCTGACCATTGAAGTTTTGGCAGATCTGGCCAACCGTGAGTCCTTGGCAAAGTGTGAAAGTGGAACTTGTAACCTTTTAAAATCACATCCAATACCCATTTGTCCTGGGTAATATGAGTCCAATTCCTGTAAAAGAGACAGATTTCCTCCGAGAGGCGTCCAGGTAAAGAGGTCCTGAAGCCCAACCGAGAGAGTCATTGAGTCTGTTTCCTTTGAGATTGGGATCTGTCTTCTCCCCTTCTAGGTGAAGAAGCAGTCCATTGTCTAGATCTGTACGAGGACTGGCCTTGACCACGGCCTCTGGAGCGTCTATATCTTCCCCTTTGAGGCCTGTCAGGCGTGGGAAAGGACCAATTTTAGTGGGCCAATTCCTGGAAAATCTAGGAGGCTGAACCTGCAAGAAATCTTTTACAGTCTGCATGGACTTTGCCTTTTCTTCCATCTTTTTAATAACTTCCTCAGCCTTAGAACCAAAAAGAACATCATGTTGAACAGGGCATCTAATAATTTAGCCTTAACCTGTTCAGGCAAACTTTGTTCACGAAGCCAGGCATGTCTCCTAATCACAGTACCAGAGGCAGCAGCCCTGCAGGAAGCATCCAAGGCATCAAAACCACAATGTAAACTATGCTTGTTAACCTGTTCAGTAGCATGCAAAACATCCTGAAGTTCCTTATCCTCTGCACAAGCAGGTACGGAAGCAAGCTTTTGCTTTAAAACTGACAAAAGAAATTGCTGGTATTTAAACATATGAAACTGGCAATTCAATGCCCTTACAGAAAGGGTAGCAGAAGTATATACCTTTTTGCCCCACCTGTCTAAAGCACGAGAATCCTTCTCAGAGGGAATAGGATTTTAGAAGTAGCAACCTTAGCAGCCTTAGAACCCTGAGAAATAGTTTCAGGGTCTGCAGAAGGATTTTTAAATAGAAATAAATGAGAGTCAGGAACCCTATAAAATCTATCAGGCTTAGAAGGAGCAGGAGGCATGGAGTCAGGATTCAAATTAGCCTCAGAAAAAGCATCATCCACAATGTCCAAAACAGGAGGGATAGCTAAAGGCCTATGCTGAGGAAGAAGAAGAAACTCTCTAAGCCTCTTTTTGGAAGCAGAATATTCCTGTCCTTCCCAATGAAAATGTTCCCTCATCTCATGCAAGGTTTCCCCAAAAGAAAAATCCTCAAGCGGAGAGGCCGAGGGCAAAGATTCCTCAGCATCCGAATCCTCATAAGGGGGGAAGGAATAGTCCTGATCAGAGGAAGAAACAGAAGAGACAGAGGCCTGGTCAGAAGAATCCAGAGTAACATCCTGTCGAGGCCTTTTCTCAGGAGGGGGGTGAGAACCCCTAATCATTGTAAGCAAGTCTTCAGCCATCCTCAATAATTGTTTTGTGTCTTGGGAGTGGATTCAGAAGCAGCTTGAGCTGAAACTTTAGACTTAGAAGGAGTCTTTGTCTTTGCCTTTGCCTTTGAAATAGTAATGTGAGTAGGCCTGAAAACCCCCACAGAAGCCGGTACCTGCACAGCGGTTCCGGACCCATCTGAAGGAGCGACGTCCGAAGGTCCTGCAGCAGTTAAAATAGCGGGCCTTGATGGCTCCCCATGGGAGTCCGTATCGGCCATCGGTTCAGAAGCGGCGGACGACAGGGGCTGCAAAAGCGCCTCACTGACGACAGCCGAACCGGACGCTGGCTCCAGCTGCAACGAGTCCTGTTTGGACCTCGGAGGCCTGTCTTTATCTTTGCGCTTCTTTTGAACTCCGGTAGTATCCGACGACATTCTGTAATTGAAGCGTCTGCCAAAATAATTTAAAGCCCAGTCGTACCTGCGTTTGATAGTACGAGAGTTGAACCTGGCACAGAACCGACAAGAAACGTCGTGGTCAGGGCCTAAGCAAGGTAGACAGTAAGAGTGGAAATCTTTATGAGGTATTTGTTTCCCACACGCTATACAATTATTAACTTTTTCTGACATCGGAGGAACAAGAAAAAGATTCCCCAACGGGGTACTTAGCTTTGAGAAGAGAAGTAATAACTTCGGACCGACAACAACCAAGTATGCTGTTCGAAAATCGCCAACCAACGTTTTGCGAGCTGCTTTCCACCGCACGGCAAGAAAGACTGGAGAAGATGGCGTCGGCTGAGGGCTATGTACCAAGGCGTACTGACGTCAGGATACTAGCTTATACAGCCGACGCTGGACCCAGACTTTGGGATTCTGGCCGACCTCGGGCTGCCTGCCGGCAGGAGCACCCTACAGTTATGACTGCAACAGTGAAACACGAAGAACATCTGCAGTGGCAAAGCCTGCTCTGGATTTAGAGTAGAGAGGTAAGTGGTGAAAGTGTGCAGTGAACTCCAGGTTGCAGCTTCTAAAATGTCTTTGGTTGGTACTCCTCTGAGAAAGGCTACTGAAGTGGCTGCTGCTCTGGTAGAATGTGGCCTTATGCCCTTAGGCACTGATTTGCCATCTTGTGCATAGCAGAAGCGAATGCAGTGTCCTATCCATTTTGAAATTGTCTGCTTTGAGATGGGCTTTCCTTGTGATCCTGCAGCATAAGCTACAAACAGTTGCACAGTTTTTCTGAAAGCTTTTGTTTTGTCCAAGTAGAATCGTAGCTATCTGTGTATATCCAAAGTGTGCAGAAGTCTCTCCCCTTTATTCTGGGGATTTGGATAGAAAGTTGGCAAATGAATGGTTTGGTTAAGAGCCACATTGGAAACCACCTTTGGCATAAATGTTGGGTTTGTCCTTAGAGAGACCCTGTCCTGATGAAAAATGATGAAAGGTTCCACTGCCATTAATGCCTGTAACTCTGAGACTCTTCTTGCTAGGAGCAGAGCAGTTTTCCATAAGAGTTTTATATCAGCTGTGTTGGCTGGCTCAAAAGGAGGCAGTGTGAACTTTTCTAATACAAAATTGAGGTCCCAAGTAGGTATTGGTGCTCTCCTTGGGGGTCTTATGTTTCTTGCCCCTCTGAGGTACTGCCTTAGCAGTGGATGTGAAAAAATAGGAGGTTCCATATTGTAATGAGCTGAAATGGCAGAGGCATGGATCTTAATAGATGAAAAGGATAGGCCTTTGTCCAGAATCTCAGTTAGGTATTGTAAAATCTGAGGTATATTTGAGACAAGTGGTTCGAGTCCTTGTGGCTGGTTTCCAAGCACAGAATCTCTTTCATTTTTCTGCATAAGATTTCCTAGTGCTGGGCCTCCTGGCTTGTAAAATGACATCCATAACAGCTTTAGAGAGAGGTGTGGTCTGAGTGACTATATTATCTGCCATGCAGCCAGATTTAAGGTTCTGAATTGACTGTGTAGAATCTGATTGTTTTGTTGAGTCAGAAGATGAGGATTTTGAGGTAAAGACCAGGCTGGGCCTTGAGACAAGCTCTTTAGGATTGGGTACCAGTGCTGGCATGGCCAGTCGGAGGCAATCAGGATCATTTTTGGCTTCTCTTGTCTGACTTTTAGGAGTACCTTGGGAAGAAGAGGCAGTGGAGGGAAGGCATAAACTGTCAGGGTTTTCCAGCTGAATGAAAGAGCATCCACTTTCCATGCTTGTGAGTGATAAGTTCTTGTGCAAAATTTCTGTAGTTGGCAGTTGTGAGGGGAGGCAAAAATATCTATGTCTGGGTGTCCCCATTTCCTTGTTATCATGCTGAAGACCTGTGGATTTAGTTTCCATTCGTGCAGATCCATGAGATTTCTGCCGAGTTAGTCTACCAGTGTATTTTTCTTTCCTGGCAGGAATTGTGCCTGCAGATGTACTTGATAGGTCAGTGCTATGCTCCACAGAGTCATGGCTTGCCTGCAGAGGGGGTAGGAATGTGTGCCCCCTTGCTTGTTTATGTACCACATAACCGTGGTGTTGTCCATCTTTAGTAATAGTTGTCCTGGATGTAGTAGATCCTTGAAGGCTGTCAGGGAATTCTGTACAGCTAGCATCTCTTTTTGATTGATGTGAAGATGCATTTGTTTCTTGGGCCATGTGTCTTGAATACATTTTCCTGCCATGTGTGCCCCCCAGGCATAATCCGATGCATCCGTTGTTATTGTCTGCCTGGCTGTGGGTAAGGTGAAGGGCTGTCCCTTGTTGTGGTGACAGGCCCTGGACCACCATCGAAACTCCTGTTGTAGACAGGGAATTATAGTTACTATTGTTTCCTGGCTGTGGCAATGTTGAGTCCAAACACTTTTTAGATACCATTGTAGTTTCCTCATATGCAGTCTTGCATATGGAATTAGTAGAATGCAGGATGCCATGAATCCCAGGGCCTGCAGAATTTTTCTTGCAGGGAGCTGGGTCTTTGTTGCCATCATTTGAAAGTAATGAGTCAGTTGCCTTTGTTTGTCTGGCGGTTGATAAGCCATCTGGGCAGTTGTATTTAAGCTGGCACCCAGGAATATTATCTCTTGAGAGGCCACTAGTTTTGATTTCTTTTTGTTTACTGTGTACCCTAGGCAAATTAATAATCTTTTTACAAATGCCAGATGCTTTAGTAGAATGTCCTTGCTCTCTGCTTGAATAAGGCAGTCGTCCAAGTAGGGATATATTTGAATTCCTCTTTGTCTGCAAAATGCAATTACTGGTGCCAGGCATTTTGTGAAGACCCTGGGCGCAGTAGATAAGCCAAAGGGCAGTGCAGAGAATTGGTAATGCATTGAGCCAGCTATGAATCTGAGGTATCTTCTGCAAGATTGTCTGATTGGGACATGCAGGTATGCCTCCTTGAAGTCCAAAGTAACTAGCCAAGCCTTCTTGCCCAGCATGGGTAGAAGTAGCTGCAGTGTTAACATTTTGAATTTTGGAACATCCAGGAAAGTATTTAGGATTGACAAGTCCTGTATTGGTCTCCAGGCTTTGTCCTTTCTGGGTACCAGGAAGAGTCTTGAGTAAAATCCTTGTCCCTGTTCTCGCTGTGGTACTCTTTGAATAGCTCCCATGTCCATGACAGCACCAATTTCCTTTTGTGCCTCTGCCCATTGGTTTTGTGGCAGGTCCGGCATACCTTTTGATTTTGGAAGGGTGTGAAAGTGGAACCTGTAACCCTGAGAAACTACATTCAGTACCCATTTGTCCTGGGTGATTATATGCCAGTTTTGTGCAAAAAGTGCTAGCTTTCACCCTAGGGGTGCTGCCAAAAGGTAAGTGCTTGGCCTTTGTAGAGGAAAGTCATTGGGACTGTTTCCTATAAGGTTGTGATTTGTCTTCTCCTCCTTTGGGGGCAGAAGCACCCCATTGTTTAGGTCTGTAGGAGCCTTGGGGCTGAGATCTGCCTCTTGGGCATCTGTATCTGCCTCTTTGTGGCCTGTCTGACACCTGAAAGGACCAATTTTTTGAAGGCCAGTTTCTACTAAACCTAGGTGGTTGAACCTGTAAGAAATCCTTTACTGTCTGTATTGAATTTGCTTTATCCTCCATTTTCTAACACCTCTTCTGCCTTAACACCAAAGTATCATGCTGTAGTGGGGCATCCAATAATTTTACCTTAATATGTTCAGGTAAACTTTGTTCTTTCAACCAAGCATGCCTTCGAATGACCGAGCCTGTAACTGCGGCTCTGCAAGAAACCTCTAATGAATCAAAACCACATTGCAAAGTATGCTTTCCCACTTGTTCAGCTGCATGCAATAATTCCTGCATTTCCTTATTGTCAGGATTTTCTGAATTTGTAAGCATTTTCTGTTTTAACAAAGACATGAGGTACTGTTGATATTTAAGCATGTGAAACTGGCAGTTTAAAGCCCTTACAGCTAAAGTACCAGAAGTGTAAACTTTTTTTCCCCCCATCTATCCAGAGCTCTAGAATCCCTATCAGAGGGAACAGGGTTTTTAGCAGTGGAAGCCTTAACCCCTTTGGGACCTTGAGAATTTGTTTCAGGGTCAGCAGCAGGGTTTTTATAAAGAAATTTATGAGAGTCAGGGACCCTGTAATACCTGTCTGGCTTGACTGGTGCAGGGGTACAGACTGGATTCAGAGAAAACATCATCAACAATATCAAGCACAGGGGGGATAGCCAGGGGCCTGTGTTGAGGCAGTAAAAGAAAATCTCTGAGCCTTTTCTTCTATTCTGAATAATCCTGGCTCTCCCAGTGGAAATGTTCCCTCATGGTGTGCAGAGTTTCCCCAAAAGAGTAATCCTCAGGTGGAGAGGCTGAAGGTATAGATTCTTCAGCATCAGAGTCCTCATACAGAGGAAGAGAATAGCCCAGATCTGACGAAGAATCAGAGGAAATAGAAACCTGGACAGAGGAATCATAGTCAGTGTCTTGCCTAGGCCTTTTATCAGGAGGGAGATGGGAACCCCTGATCAAAGTAATTAAGTCTTTGGCCATTTTAAGCATCTGTTTCTTTGGCATGGATGACTGTCCAGGAGAATGCTGTACTTGTTTCTTTGTCTTTAATGGTGTCTCTGACTGTACCTTGGCTGCTGCAGAGGATTTAATAGTAAGCTGTAAAGGTCTGAAAACACCCTCAGAAGCCGATGGTTGCTCAGCGGCTCCGGACCCATCTGAGGGAATATTTTCCGTAGGCCCAATACCTTGAGTATCCAGAGGCCTAGTCTCCACGTGGGAGTCGGATACGGCCTGTGGCTCTGAGGTAGCAGGTGTTAGGGGCTGTGAAAGCGCCTCACTGAGAACCGGCGAATGGCCTAGAAGAGGCTTCGTCATCGGTTTTGGACCTCGGATGCCTGTCCTTTTCCTTGTCTTTGCGTTTTTTATGAATTCCAGTCGTCGGTTGTTCCGACGGCATTATATAGTTAAATTCGGCCAAAGTAATGTAATGCAAAATCAAACCGACGTTTAATAGTGCGTTTGTTGAATCTAGCACAAAACCGACAACTAGTAACGTCGTGGTCAGGGCCTAGGCAAGGAATATAGTAAGAGTGAAAGTCCTTATGAGGTGTTTGCTTCCCACAAGAAATACAATTGTTAACTTTTACTGACATCGGACTGGAGCAAGAAAAAGTTTCCCCAACGGGGTATTTAGCTTTATTGAAGACTTTAGTTCTGAAACTCTATTTCAAAAATCTCAGGAGTCGGCCGACCGGCACTTGCAAACTGCTTTTGCTTCAGGCACCGCGCGGCAAGAAATACTGAAGAAAATGGCGTCGGTTGCATCTTTTATACCCCTGGCGCACTGACGTCAGGGAAGAGGCGACAGCAACTGACGCCGGACCCAGACTTTGGAACTCGGGCCGACTGTGGGTAGCCTGCCAGCAGGATAACCCAAGTCTAATGACTGCAACAGTGAAACACGATGAACATCATTACATTGTCGTTTCTCGTAATGAAATAAACATTTCATATTCTAAAATTAAATACTACTTATCAGATCATTTATTACAAGGTAGTATAAATGAGAAATTATTTAATTTTTTGCATGTTGAAAATCCTAGGGTTCCTGCTATATTTGGGATCCCCAAAGTGCATAAAGGGATTAATGAACTGAAATTCAGACCCATAGTAGTAGGAGCCGGTAGTATCACTGAGCCTTTAGCAATTTTTAAAGATGCCCAGTTGAAGAAATTTGTAAATTCTGTTCCTCATACAACAACGGACTCTTGGGATTTTTTGAGGAGAATAACCAAGGACAAATATAATGCAGACATACTCTTAGCCACTATTGATGTGGAAGAGTTATTCCCATGTATTGATCCCATGTAATCAATGAGACAGGACTAGAATGGTTTGGGGAAATTTTATGCACTGAAACAGGATTAGGTAACAACACTATTAATTTGATTATGGAATTTACAGAAATGATTTTGAAATATAATTTTGTTTATTTTAACAAAGATTTCTACCAGCAAAGAAAGGGAGTTGCTATGGGGGCAGCTTGTGCCCCCCTTTATGCTAATTGTGTTTTGTACTATTGGGAGCAGAACTTTGTCCTTAATACAGACTATACCCGCTACTTGGATGACATTTGTTTATTATGGAAAGGTTCAACAAGCAAATTCAATGAATTTATGTTTTATCTAAACAATTCCACTGAATTCTTGACTTTTACACACACCATTAAAGACTCTACCATTAATTACCTAGATGTTAGATTATATAAGGACAAATCAAATAATTGTTTTCAGTCCAGGTTATACAGGAAACCCACTTTTTCCAACACATACTTACATTTTGAGAGTGGGCACCCATACTATCAAAAGAAAGGGATAGTAAAAGGTCAGATAAGGGCATCGAGAATGACTACTATTAATTCTGTATTCTTAGATGAGGTCAGGACTTTAACTTCCCTTTTTTTAGAAAGAGGTTACCTCAAATCTATGATAGACAACTTAACTGAAGAAGTTATTAAGAATAGGGACAGTAAGTTCTTTCCACTACTAGGCTTAGGGTTTACAGATGAGATGACATACCGTGATGGAAGAACTGAATATGGTGTGGCCTTTACACACACTTTTTCCACCACATCATGTAAAGTAGAGGACATTATCAAAAAATATTGGCCCATTTTGAAAGTGAATGAGGATACAGGGGTACACATTCCAGAACACCCTTCTTTTGTGAGAAGGAGAGGTATGAATTTGAAGGACATCTTTGAAAAGAAAAATGAGAACACAGAGAAGGTTGTTAGGTCAAGAAGAGGTACATTTAAATGTGGTGCCTGCCATCAATGTGAGTATATTTCAGAAGAGAGTGAAATATGGATTCCCTCTAGAGGTATTAGGATGGTAGCTTCCAAACATTACAATTGTGGTATGAAAGGGTTAATATATATAGGAATTTGTGGAGTTTGTAACAGTTTCTATATTGGAAAAACTGTACGTACCCTGAGGAAGAGGATTTACAAACATCTCTATGAGATTACTAAATGTAAGGAATCTAATGCCTTTTATAGGCACTCTTTAGTATGTAACAACATGAATATAAAATTTTCAGTGGTGGAACAGATAGTTACTGATCCCCGTGGTGGTAACTGGGAGTCTAGGGTTGAATTTAGGGAGCTATACTGGCAGTTAAGGACCGACACTGGTAGATCTCATGGCCTCAATGACTACATCAGCATTAATATTGTCCTAAAATTACGACAAGCCAAGCTATGCTTGCATGTTTTATAACAACAGTATTTTATAATAGGATTACTTACTATTTTAACAGTATAATAATATGTATTAAATATTTACTTATATATTTATTTAAGTTAATATAAGAGTAACTTATAAACAATTGTTATGTTGAATTAATAACACTAAGAAACCCTGAAAGTTACATGAATTTTGAACATATACACACATTGAAATATGTTACCTAGGATAGGGATGATTTCTTTAAGAAACAATTGTCTAAATAAGAAGGAGAGTATTTAATACACCTGGTGGATTTTATTCTTTGTTCTGATGAAGCCTTGTACAATACTAGGTGAAAGTGCTCTTAACAATTGATTGTGTATTGGGTCTGTGTCAAGCCCATTTTATTTTATTCTGGAGTTAAAACATTAAATTACTTTTATTACTATTACTACATTGATCTGCTTGTTTGACTGCCTTCGGTGTTTTATTGGATTGGTTCATTTGTATTTGGTGGTTCTACAAGAAAAAGGATCCCCAATGGGGTACTTAGCATTTTTGAAGACTTCTGTTCTGAAACTCGAAAACGAAAATTTCAGGAGTCGGCCGACAGGCACTTGCGAACTGCTTCTCCTTCGGGCACCGCATGACAAGAAATACTGATGTAATGGAGTCAGCTGCATGCTTTATACCCCTGACTACCTGACATCATGGAAGAAGAGACAGCAACCAACGCAGAACCCAAGACTTTGATAATCAGGCCGGCTGAGTGCTACCTGTAAGCAGATAACCCAAATGTAATGACTGCAACAGTAAAACATGAAGAACATCTGCACACTCACCTGACCATACAGAATAGAACTGACAGTCAAATTACTACAGCAGAGATCTTACAGGACAAGCAATCTGACTCTTGAGACTGAACTCTGCCTAGTAAATAGATAAAGGAGTCTCTAGAGTAAGCCTGTCCTGAAGCAGGCTAAAGCGAAGCAACCTTTGCTCTAACCAACATCCCAAACTCCAAAGAATTAAAAGCTACAGGTCAAACTAAGGTTCCTCAGAAATTAAGCTTATGGGGGGACACAATGTTCAAAGTAATTTCATTAAATGCAATAGAAAATACATGATAAACCTCAAGATGTCCACTGTGTTGGTAGCACTACAATTAGGAAGACAGTCCATTAAAACATGACTAAAAAGAGGTCAAGGTTAATTGAGGTAACTGACTTAGTCAACATCAGGTAATATGGGGAAGAGTCAATAGAATATAAAGTGAATGATTAAGTGATCAGACATGTGAGAGATTCTACCAAATCACTTACCTTTGCCCACAACAGGAAAACCAACTCCAGAGTATGATCAAGTGAATGATCATCATTGCAAACCAGCTGAATAAACCTGAACTCCATAATGTAGGAAAATTATACGACAAAAGCCAGTGACTCCTCATCCTGGATAGAGACGTGTGAATACTACTCCATCCTCCTGAAGACTGTCTAGGTTTCTAACGCATCAAATCCTGCAGTTCTGAGATCCTACTGAAAGAGTTTATGCATATTGAGAGAGACTCCATGGACAAAAACATCATGGAAAAAGAACCTGCAGGTTTAAATGGAGCTTTGTAATCATAGAATTCTGATTATAAGGTGGGGCACCAGATCTTGTGGATGCCACAAGTGCAAAATACATTTTAAGAGAAGTTTACCAACAGTGGAACAAACTGGAAGCGAGTCCAAAGGCTAGAAGGCTGAAACTGCAAAAAAAAAAATGTATTAAAAAAATACAAGACCATGACCAAACAGTTCGGAGTGATACTGCAACACCAGAAAGATAGTAGAAGCTGCAACATCCAAGTGTTTATTGTCGCACAATTAATATCTTCTCTATTGGTCTGAATATGCTTTCCTACTACTAGGTCTTCTGCAAAACATCTACTGCAGGAGAAAAAATCCTATATGGTACCAAACTGAAATCTTTGCTATACGTCTGTGTGTGTGAAACCGTTGAAGATAGGGTGTCATTATGGATGCTTTTAGTTGGGGAAACAGAATGCAGTTGGATGGCAGAATTACTGGTTCTTCATGGCACATTTGGACTACTTGAAAGAACTTCACATGTCCCAATCACTGCAGGAATATCAGAATGAGTCAATGGGTCAAGCTGCCTGCTAGGTATACAGAAGGATATAGACTGCTTGCAGATGTATGAATTAATGGAAAGATCTAAAAGTTACACAAAGAGATGCAGAAGGAATAAAAATGGCTGTTTCCTGCCTTCTTGTACTGTCTGCTACCAACTGCAGGTAGTCTGGTTTGTGTGCTGACCTGAAAGCCTGCAAAGTGCAGTTGATGACAATCATTTTCATTCACATTTATGTTTGTTCTTCACAGTCTTCGTTCACCTGCCTTGCACAATGAAGTGGAAAGTGTGAAGCAACCTCCCTCCAAGCATAAGCCAAGGTATCCGTGGTTACTGTCTTGGCTCTGGCATGGTGAAGGAAAGGCCAAATTACTGTTGACTTGTGTGGTCCATCAAGAGAGCTCCCTTCTGAGGGAGAAATGAGGGTAAACTTTTTCTCCATGAGCTCAACATTACAGTCCCAGAGGACCCAATCTTTCTAACGTGTAAATGCAGATGAGGGAACCATTAGCTTGAACATGCGTCTCTAGGTTTTAGCAACATTCATCAAGGCCAAGGTTACTGTTCTGTACACTTTTTCCCCCACATTAGCCAAGCAATCTGCCTTTGCTGTCACTGAGAAGAATATTTCACCCCAGAACTAGTCTACTTCCCGTTGCAGTTTTCAGGAACACTATCTGGATCTGCAATGATGCTTTTATACAGAACCGTGTGAGGATCCTGAATGGGCAGGTAACTGGAAATTTTGATCAAGGGATGCCAACTGGAAAACATCCAAAATGACTTCATAGACTGAAGAAACAGCCACTGGTTTAAACTGCCCAAAACCCAGAAGGTCACAGCATCTCTTCTGGGAATCAGAGGAATCCAGAGCTTGCCATATGAAGTTTTCTTGCATGACAGTGTGTACCCCAATTGACATGTGGAGGATCAGAAACCAATGTGCCCTCACATCTGTGTCAAAGCCAAGAGAGAAAAAGTACAGTTGTGTACACTTACCATAAATGTAGATGTTCGAGTGTATTCACCGTTGCAGTCATCTCATTTGGGTTATCCCTTCCAAAGTAGCCCTCAGCCACCCTGAATACCAGTGACTTAGTATTTCTGCACCGGTTGCTGTTGCTTGAGGACTGATGTCAGGTTGTCAGTAGTATAAAGTAAGGCAGCCGACGCCATTACATCAATTTTTCTTGCCCTAACCTGTCAGGAGTCCCCAAAGTAGGAGGCCAGGTTCTGGTGGAAGAACCCCACCAGTGGAAAATAAATATCAATATACTCCTTGTAAGGAAAGGAGAACAACAAGGAAGAATGGTAATAAGAGGAGAAAGAGCATAAGGGGGATGGAGGGAGGGAGGGAAACCAGGACTGCAACAGTGAATACACTCAAACATCTACATTTATGGTAAGTGTACACAACTGTAATATGTTCTTTGTGTGTCACTGTTACAGTCATCACATTTGGGTAGATTCCCACAGCTGAGGGAATGGGTGGAGGCAGTGAAGGAAACTAGGGGCTGGCTAGGATGCCCTGCAAGACTGCAGAGGCAAACAGTGCCCTGGATTTGGAGAAGAGAGGCAGGTGGCAATGCTTGGTAAAAGTGTGAACAGATGTCCAGGTGGCAGCCTCCAGAATGTCCCTGGTTGGGACTCCTCTGAAGAAAGCTGCAGAGATGGAGGCTGCTCTGGTGGAGTGTGTCCTGACCCCCTCGGGGGGTGGCTTAGAAATGGATGCAATGTGCTATCCATTTGGAAATGATTTGCTTGGAGATGGCTTTGCCTTCAGCCCCTGTAGCAAAGTTAACCAGCAATTGATCAGATTTTCTGAAGGATTTAGTCCTGTCCCGATAGAATCTGAGCTGTCTGTGCACATCTTGAGAGTGAAGAATCTTTTCCCTCTTGTTCTGGAGATTAGGAAAGAAGGTGGGAAAATGAATGGATTGGTTGAGAGCCACACTGGACACCACTTTGGGCATGAAGGATGGGTTAGTGCTGAGGGATACCCTGTCTTTATGGAAGATGAAGAAGGGTTCTACAGATATGAGTGCTTTCAGCTCAGAGACTCTTCTGGCTGAAGTGATGGCCAGAAGGAATGCTGTCTTCCAGGAGAAAAATTTTAGCTCTGCAGAAGAAGCTGGTACGAAGGGGGGCATGGTGAACTTTTCCAAGATAAAAAGGTCTCAAGTTGGTGTCGGTGCCCTTCTGGGGGGCCTCAAGTTACTAGCCCCTCTGAGGAGCTATTTGATCAAAGGGTGTGAGAAAAGGGGTTGCTCAGTGAGAAAATGAGCAGGAATAGCAGAGGCATGAATTTTTATATCGGAGAAAGAGACTGCTGTGCAGTAGGGTCAGCTAAGTAATCCAGGATGAGAGGGATGGAGAGCTGTGCCGTATTGGCTCCCTTAGCCTGGATCCAGGTGCAGAACCTTTTCCATTTATCTCCATAAGACTTTCTGGTGCTAGGACATCTGGCCTCACGGATAACATCCAGAACCTATTTACTGAGGATGACAGATTGGTTCAGGGTTAGGGAATAAGCCAAGCTGCCAAAATGAGTGTCGGCAATTGGGGATGCATGCATTCCCCTTCCCTCTGGGTCAGGAGGTTTGGAATCTGAGAAGATGCCATGGAGGCAGTGGGGACAGGCTGCGCAGCAAGGGGTACCAGTGTTGTCGGGGCCAGTCTGGAGCTATAAGAATGGTCCTTGGTTTTTCCTCCCTTATTTTGAGCAGTACCCTGAGGTTGAGAGGTAGGGGAGGAAAGGCATAGACCGATAAATTGACCCAGGGGAAGGACAGGGCATTTAATTTTCAAGCCATGCAGTGATGCTCCCCGGTGCATAATTTGCTGAGCTGATGGTTGGTGTGGGAGGCAAAGAGGTCAACCTTTGGGGTTCCCCATTTCTGAGTTATTAGGGTGAAGGTACTTCTGTAGAGTTGCCACTCGTGTGGGTCCAGAAGGTTTCTGCTTAATTGGTCTACCAGAGAGTTGAGAGAGCCTGGTAGGAATTGCGCTAACAGGTGTAGTTGCATGGAAGAGGCTGTGAGCCTAAGGATCATGGCCAGCCTGCATACAGGATAGGAGTGAGTCCCTCCCTGCTTGTTGATATACCACATGACAGTGGTGCTGTCTGTTTTGATCAAGAGAACCCCTGGACAGAGAAGGGGTTTGAAAGCTAGCGTGCTGCACAGCCATCATCTGTTTTTGACTGATGTGCAGAGGGATTTGCTGTGGGCTCCATTGGCCCTGTATGCACCTGCCATCCAGGTGTGCACCCCAGGCATAGTCTGACGGGTCTGTGGTGAGGGTCTGGGCGGCGGGGGGGTGGGTAGAAGGGCAGGCCCTTGTTGTGGGAGCATGCTGTTGCCCACCAAAGAAATTCCTTTCTGAGACAAGGAATTATAGGTAGAAGAGTTTCCAGGTCTTGAGAGTGTTGACACCAAAGGCTCTTTAGGTACCGTTGAAGTTTCCTCATATGCAGTCTGGCATATGGAATGAGTAGTATGCAAGATGCCATGAACCCCAGAGCTTGCAGGATCTTCCTTGCAGATAGCTGGGGCCTGGTGGCTAGTTGAGAAGTAGGCTGTCAGGAAAAAATTATTTCTCTGGTGTAAGGTATGCCATCTGGGATGCTGTGTCCAGACTTGCTCCCAGAAAGATTTGGGTGGGCACCTGTTTGGATTTCTTTTCATTGACTGTGTACCCTAGGGAGGTTAGTAGGGTCTTTACAAAGGCCAGGTGCTTGAGCAGCTTTTCCTGGCTGTCTGCCTGAATAAGGCAGTCATCTAAGTATGGGTAAATCTGAATATTTCTTTGTCTGCAAAAGGCAATGGCCGGAGCCAGACATTTTGTGAAAACACTGGGAGCAGTAGATAAGCCAAAGGGAGAACAGAAAGTGTTGAGATCTTGTCTTGAAGCGGAGATATTTCCTGGATTCCCTGATAGGAATGTGGAGGTAGGCCTCTCTTAGATCTAGGGTGGCTAGCCAAGTGTCCTTGGAGAGCATGGGTAGCAGCTGCTGGAGGGTGAGCATTTTGAATTTTGGGATCACCAGGAAGATGTTTAGAATGGATAGATCGAGGATGGGCCACCAGGTACCCTCTTTTCTGGGCACCAGAAAAAGTCTGCAGTAGAAGCCTTGGCCTATCTGTTCTGCAGGAATGTGTTCTACTGCCCTCATAGAGAGCAGGGAAAGGATTTGCTTTCAAGCCTCTGCCCACTGATTTGGTAGTAGATCTGGGAACCCTTCTGGGGTTGGAAGGGTGTGGAAGGAAAATTTGTATCCCTGAGAAACAATGCTCAGAACCCATTGGTCCTTGGTAATGGTGGCACAGGTGCTTGAGCGAAAGGAGTTTTCTTCCTAGGGGTAATTGAAGGTGGGGGGGTGGAGGAGGTGAGTCGTCATGAGTTCTTACCATAAGGAGGTGGCTTAGAACTCCTTGGTTTTTAAGTGGAGGTAGTTCACTGCTTAGATCTCAGCATTCCCTGGGGCTGCTATCTGGGAGGTCTGTTTCCACGGGGCCTAGGCTGGGTCGGTTTACTCGGAGCAGGAAAGGACCAGTGCTTGGAGGGACAATGCCTGCTGAACCTAGGGGACTGGACCTGTAAGAAATCCTTAACTGTTTGCATAGATTTTGCTTTTTCTTCCATCTTTTTTAAGACCTCTCCTGCCTTAGTGCCAAATAAGTTATCTTTGTGCAAGGGGGCATCCAACAATTTAGATTTGACATGGTCTGGCAGGGGTTGTTCCTTAAGCCATGCATGTCTTCTAATGACAGATCCAGCGACTGTTGCCCTGCAAGAAGTTTCTAGGGGGTGAAAACCACAGTGCAAAGTGTGTTTAGTTACTTGACTTGCAGAATGCATTAAGTCTTGTAAATCTTTAGATTTTGCCCAAGCAGGTAATGAAGACATTTTTTTCTTTACGGAGTTCCAAGGTATGCTGCTGAAATTTCAGCATATGTAACTGACAAATTTAGTGCCCTGATAGCAAGAGTAGCTGAGGTGTATACTTTTTTACCCCATCTGTCCAATGCTTGGGAATCCCTGTCTGAGGGGGTGGGATTCTTAGCAGAGGTTGCTTTAATCTCTTTTGGCCCCTGTGAAATGACCTCAGGGTAAGCGGTTGGATTTTTAAAAAGATATTTGTGAGAGTCAGGGGACTCTATAGTACCTGTCTGGTTTTCTGGGAGCAGGAGATAGGGCATCATGAGTCAAGCTGGATTCAAGGAAAACATCCTCCATAACATCCAGGACTCAGAGGATGGCCAAGGGTCTGTGTTGCGGAAGATCTAGGAATTCCCAGAATCTCTTTCTAGACTGAGGGTAGTCCTGACTCTCCCATTGGAAATGCTCCCTTAAAGTATGCAGGGTTTCCCCAAAGGAAAAATCCTCTGGGAGAGAGTCTGAAGGAATGGAGTCCTCTGCATCAGAATCCTCATAAGTGGAGAGGGGTTTGTATGTCTTCATATTCAGATGCATCAGACTCATCTGACTCTTGTTCAGACAAAACTAAAGGGGACAGATCTCTTTTCTTTTTTGAGGTGGTAGCTTGGCCTCCCCTGATCCGCATGATAAAGTCTTCTGCCATTTTAAGCATCTGAGACTGAGGCAAGGTAGCAGGCGCCTGAGAGTGGGTCGTTGGTTTCTTGGGTGTGGCTCGAACCCTGGACCTAAGAAACCTGGTTGTTTTTGAAAGAACAGTAGTCGCGAAAGAAGATGTCAGCTTGTGTCGATATTTGATAATGCAAAGGACTTCCTCGGAAGCCGGTGCCTGCTCAGCAGCTCCGGACCCATCCAAGGTAGAGACGACTGGAGGATCCTTAGTCGAAGAAGAGTTCGGTGGCATTCCGGACTCCGAAAGGGTCTCGGTAGAGGCCTGCGAATCAACTGAAGCGGGCATCAGGGGGTGCAAAAGTGTCTCACTGAGTTCCGGAGGACTGACGACTAGCTTAACGGAACCTTCATCGGTAGGTTTGGACCTGTGCGGTCTGTCTCTGTCTTTATCTTTATGTTTTTTCAGAAGATCTGCTGTCAGATGGCTTATCAAAGCCATATCAGAATTTGAGGACTGTAAACCAAAATATCTGGCTACAATAAGGGCCCAATGACGGATAGTTCTGGTGTTGAACAAAGCACAGAAGCGACAACGGGGGACATCTTGGTCTTGGCTTGAACAAGTGATGTAGTAAGAGTGGAAGTCTCGGTGTGGTATTTGCTTTCCACAGGCGAGACAATTACTAACTTTTTCTGACATCGGTTAGTGCAAGAAAAAAGGATCCCCAATGGGGTACTTAGCTTTAGAAGACTTCAACTTCAATTCGTAGATGAAAACTCAAGTAGCGGACGACCGGCACTTGTGCAAACTGCTTCTACTTCAGGCTCCATGACAAGAAAGACTGATGTAATGGCGTCGGCTGCCTTACTTTATACTACTGATGACCTGACATCAGTCCTCAAGCGACAGCAACCGAAGCATAAATACTAAGTCTCTGGTACTTGGGCCGGCCGAGAGCTACCTTGGCAGGGATAACCCAAATGTAATGACTGCAACAGTGAAACATGAAGAACATCATCTGTGACCTGTACTCTATTTCCCCCCTCATCAGAATCTGAGAAGTCAGTCTCTCTCATAGTTGAAACCTCCCCCTTCCTCTTGAGAGGTGGAATGTCAGACACAAGTTGTTCTGAATCTGGTTACAGACTACACAGAAATTAGAAAAAAAACCCTGAATGTGATGGAATCTGGCTAAGATCATGTGGGTAGGCGCAACAAGAGGCAGCTGGCTAGGCATAAGTGGCATCATAGGTACAAATGCAAGGGTCTTACATACAGTGGTGGCCCCTACAGATTGCAGAATCTGGAGGGGATGAATGCCCTTTGGTTCTGACAAGGCAATGTCAGAGGCTTTGGTGGCAGCAGGCATCATGACTAGGAGCTGTTTGAGTGCCTCCATGAAGATGTCACCCTCTAATAAAGGGGCTCCAATAAACTTGAAAGTTCATGGGTATCACTCTTCTCCCCTCCTATGAACACCTTTTTTTTTCCTGGTATGGCTCTCCATGCACGCAGACATAGCAGATGATTTTAGCAGGGATGTGAGCCTCCATTTGTCCGGTATGCCTCAAGGGCTTCCTGTCTTTTCTCTAAAGTCTTTGGACAAAACACCCTAGTAGATACTACAGATAGCCACATCATGTTTTATACCCAAGAAGAAAACATACTGAACGTGGAAGTCTTTTTGAAATATCTGGTACCTATAAACACACTTGGTGGCTTTCTCAGAAGTGGATATACACCACACCTGTATTTCTGGAACCTGTTTCCTGGATGTCTGCTTACAATTTATAATCAACCATCAAAGATGGGGAATGAAAACAGTACACAGTTGGGCACTTGTGTTTCAATGTTCTTCAGCTGTAGCCTGGACTGAAATAAGACTGCAACACACTCTTGCAATGAACTCATAAGTGATAAGAAAGAACTGAAGATGAGATAGGTGGATGTCACTTACATACCAGGTAAATTAAGACATGTGAGGTAAGGCAATGTCAGCTTGGCCAAGGGGAGAAAATACTCCACTCTAAATGCAAGGCCAGACATCAGACTCGCCCACCAGCAAAGATTCCCACAGGTTATGGCCAAAACAATGACCAAGAACATTTAGCATTACCACTGTCAGTGCAAGTGCAATTTACCTTTCCAAGACACAAATCAGGTGACCCTTCAAACAAAGGGGGTCCCCCTTTCTTCTTCTTCTGTTGGGGAGCAATTCTCAAGGTGGAGGGTACACTAGGCTGGAGACAACATTGTGGCTCTTTGCCAAGTCATGTTTAACATCCTACAAGTGAAATGAATATAAACAACACAAACACTGGTGTGGATGGTATCTGGGGATCAGCACCTACATCTCAGGTGTTAGCAGGACTGATGACCAAGCTAGCTAGATAGAGAAAGTACTATTGTACAGAAAATCTACTAAAAGTGTGGGAAATTCTAGGGAAAGAACTGGCTGTCAATGATGGGAAGGAAAAAAGTACAGCTAAATGGGAATGCTCTAAGCACCATACAAATTCTAAAAAGACCACTGCTGCAGTATGAATAATCATATTTTATATATATATATATATATATATATATATAGATATATATATAGATATATATATATATATACACATATATCTATATGTGTGTGTGTGCACGCGCGCGTGTAGGTGTGTGCCCATATAATAATATATATGTGGGTGTGGCATATGATTACACAGCTGAGCTGCCCAATGTTGCCCAACCCACAGACTTGTTCCCTGGAAGTCACTACAGACCTGATCCCTCCAACATCAGGGGAGGGCTTTATTATAGCAATAACCCACGCCTGGGTGTGGGTAATACTGGATTTACCCACTGTTGGCGTGGTTTGGTCCCGAGGGCGAAGCCCGAGGGACCAAACAAAGCCAACCATGGGTAAATCCAGCATTACCCACACCCAGAAGTGGGTTATTGCTATTATACAATGACATTATTTAAGAAAAAAAATAATTACTTTTCTTAAATAATGGCATTGTATAATGCCTCCTTGCTGCCCTTCCGCAGCTGTCTGGTATTCCGCGGAAGTTCTGATGTACTGCGCATGCCTACGCAGTACATCAGCGCTGTGGGCAAAAGCAACGGAGAAAGCAAGATCTCCGTTGCTTTTTACTGTTTCGCTATGTTAAATGGGTTTAACATAGCGAGACAGCTTTAAAAAAAGCAACAGAGAATCTCCGTTGCTTATTTTAAAGCTGTCTCGCTATGTTAAACCCATTTAACATAGCTAACAGTTTGAAAAGCAACGGAGAAAGCAAGATCTCCGTTGCTTTTTACACACTGTGTCGCTATGTTAAAGGAGTTTAACATAGCGAGACAGCTTTAAAAAAAGCAACGGAGATCTCTGTTGCTTTTTTTAAACCTGTGTTGCTATGTTAAACTCCTTTAACATAGTGAGACATTGTTTTAAAAAAGACTTATACTAATGGAAAAAGTCCTGGCGACCGGACCTTTTTCCATTAGTATAAGTCGATTTACAACGTGCACGCTGACCAATCAGCATGCACATTTTGGAATATTAATGGAGGGGGGGGGGTCATGGTATAATTACGGCTAATGGCAACACTTGTGTTGCTTACCAATATTCTTAAAGTTTAGAAATATTTAGCATTTTTTTCACTTCTGAAAGTGTGCTCGGAGCTACTGCTTGCTGGAAGTAAGCTAGCACAGTGAGTTTCTACTGGCTTTTGGTTGCCAATGCCTTGCTATACTTTCTGCAAGACTTTGCACTTGTCAGTGTAAGGTTGTATGATATTGCCCACCTGAAAAACTCATTTTCAAGAAGTGACTACTTACTTAATATGCCTCCAGCACCATGGAAGTACTTTAGTTAAAGCTAATACTGAAACTTGTGCTACCTGCGTCTATTTTTCAAGTTCACATCATTGTTACCATCACCCCCCCCCCCATTTTTACATGGGGCTGGGTTGTCACATCAACTCTCCATCTTCTAAGACAGTCAAAGCCCAACTGTTGCAGGTCCTTCTTCAAGCAATCTATCTCTAGGATGGACATCCATACCTGCTCTTACTTTTTTTCCCCTGTCTCTTCCATACTTAATTTACCAGACTGTCTTTTGCTTTCTAGCATGTGACCAAACCAATGTAATCTAATCTCCTTGCACTTATTTTTAACTGGGACCACTTTGGCTTCCATTTTGTAGACCTCATTTCTTCATCTGTCACACAATGTGCATTACCCAGCTAAGGACTGTCAACTTCATCTCAAGCCCCTGTACCTGCTCTTTCATAATGCCATGGTTTCCATGTCATATAGATGCACTGGTCTTCTTACTGTGTTGAGACTTCTGTTGCAGCAGTTTTGCTGAACTATTTAGCAACTTTTCTTGTAAGACAAAGGAAATTTCCACTGTTCTGAACTACTGCTTGCTGAAATGAGCTAGCACTGGCAGTATCTACTGGCTGTTGCCTTGCTATAATGTCTGCTGCACTGTGCATCTTTGTCCTTGTTTCAGCAGTTGCATCACAACGTCAGCCATGCACCACAGCAGCAGTCTAAGTGGGTGCCTTTCTGAAACTCCCAACTAACCTAAACTAATTTACTGTGTTACCCTGTCCATACGTGCTACACTATACTTTCTCTTCTGCCAGCAGTGCTCAAATATTTTCCTTCCTCACAGCATTGTCAAATTATATTTTCCCTCCATAAATACCCGCGGTAGTGGTGCTGCGGTAGCGTTGTCACCTCACAGCAAGATGTTGTCACGTTCGATTCTCAGCTAGAGCGTCTTCTGTGTGGAGGCATGCGTGAATGGGCATGCCTTCGTTGAAGGTTGTGCATCAGGGCTGGTAACTCGGCATGTAAAAATCCACTAGCAAACATTAGCGGACCGCAGTTCCGCTGTGGCGACCCCTAACCGGGATAAGCCGAAAGACACAACAGCAGCAGCTTTATTCATATACTAGTATCATTGTCCCATCACTAACCACTGCCTCTGAACTTTCCCTTCTTTACAGTACTATTCAAATGTTTTTTTTTTTCCTTCAGTGCACCATTCAAGAAACTGTAGCACCAAAACATGCAATGCTTTAACATAGTTACATTTGTAATCTGAAACTGTATGAGAGTACCAAATATTTTTTATCTTACTGAACTGATTATTTTCTTAGCTCACCATTTGAGAAACGGTGGCATCCATGCGTATTTTCTACCTTTGCACTGTTCACTTAATCATGGCAACTGTTCTTCCACTCTTCAGCCATATGTGTTGTACACTATACACTGCATATATTATGCTGCACTCACACTATTACTGCACTGTATTATTTGCAACATATACTATACTGTACTAATACTAATTACTGCTGTATTATTTACAGTACTATCTGCTGTGCATACCATACTGCACCAACTCTTCTGGACATCCTTGCTGAGAGTCATGCATCACAGAGTTCAGATACTAATAACTAAGAAAAACAAAAAAGTACCGAAGCTAACACAGCTGAAGGTAAAACAATAAACTTTAATGCACACAAAAGAGAGTAAGCGCTTTCACGGTGTGCTCTCACTGCTTCATCAGACTGTTCTAAACTAGTAACAAATGCAGTTAAATACCATGTTAATTAGTCAATTAAAGCAGTGCTAAAAGCATCAATTATCTAAGAGAAAAATGTCACAACAAGAAAGCAGGCAAATGAAACATAAAAGAGGTCTAGCTTTTAAAAAAAGGCTTAAGAGACACAACTTCATTAAGACCTGGTATTTTATCAGCATTAAGAGACAGAATCCATTTTTGCTCTACAGATTCTGTGCGATTCCTAAGATCTCCCCCTCTTAAACTCTCAGGAATGATTTCTAGCACAAGGAATTTAAAATTATGTTCCTGTCCATGGCACATCATATGCTTAGCAAGGGCATTGGTGTCTTTCTTGTTTCTAATGTCTCTCTGATGTTCCAGCACCCTGTCTGAGTTGTCTGTTACTCATACCTACATAAAAGAAAGAATAATCTACTCCATAGAGACAGCATGCATCCTAGGCATGTTACCCGAAATGTTGTCATGTGACATTTTTCTCTTAGATAATTGATGCTTTTAGCACTGGTTTAATTGACTAATTAACCTATGGTATTTAACTACATTTGTTACTAGTTTAGAACAGTCTGATGAAGCGGTGAGAGCACACCGTGAAAGCGCTTACTCTCTTTCGTGTGCATTAAAGTTTATTGTTTTACCTTCAGCTGTGTTAGCTTCAGTACTTTTTTGTTTTTCTTAGTAGTTACTTGTTACTGTACTGATCTAGTTTTATTCTCAGCATACTTTTTACACTTTCAAATACTAATAAACTGGTTAAGCTTCACTGCTCATTATTGAGCCACACTGCATAACTCAGAGCAGTATTTAGCTAAGCTGGGAGACACTGCACTACTTCAAGGGAAATAAAGATTATTAGTACTAGGTGACTTATTTTCTAATCCAAATATTAAGATTGCAATACATGCATAAGTAATTAAGGATACTTGCACTTTGGCTACATAGCGAGTAAAAGCTTACTGAGATTCCATATTAGCCAATCTGACAGCACATGGTGTTTTTGAGGAAGTGCATTAACTGCCTTAAGCTTACTGAAAATACATAACTGCTCTCACAACATGACTGAGTTGTGAGAGGTGAAAGCACTAAATTAGTCAGGAGGCCACCCCTCACAAGCAGGTAATAAGCAACACAAGCACATCACCTCAGCACAAAGCACCTACACTACACTTACTTTTGTCAAGGTGGTTTAGAAGACACTACATAAGCCTCCCTGAATTAGTACGGAGAAACCCCGGTCACTAGACCACACCTCCACATCTTCAACAATTCCGCGAGTCACAAAGGTGCATGCCACAAGCCGTTAAGGCCTACAGTGGACGTATCCATTATAAGATATGTTTTGGCAATTGCTGACTTTATTATGAGGCATACTGACACTACCTTCATAAGACTGGATAAGAACATGGTGGCAGCTCTTTCCAGAGCCAGCACGTTGTGAGGACTGTTAGATCTCCCCATCCTGACAAATACAACTACAACTAGATGGTAGCCCATGCGGGGAGTGAATGACCTTAAGAACTCCATGAAAAGGGAAATGCTAAAGCTATGAATGATCTTGCTAAGTATGTGGTAGAGGCAGGAAAGACACTGGTTTTCAGTGTTATTTTGATGTCACCTAGAATGTCAAAATTTGAGGATAGGAACAACTGGTTTAGTAGCAACTGTCATTCCAGGGGGAACCAGTACACATCTGCATGGAGGAAAATGGCTGTTAGAGCTTTCTGCTTTGCAACGGATAGTCTGCACTTCTAATAGAGGTTTCCACATTCTGGCTAAAGCATTTTCTGCCCCCAGAGTGCCACATTTAGGCAGCATTTGCCTACTTAACATTCCCCACCTAGCAAGTTTCAGCTCAGAACACATTAAGGTGCCTCTACTCATGCAGAAAGTCTTAACAAAAAAGTGCTTCAGCTTGAAGCCTTCTTGCAACTCAAACACATACAAATGTGTGTGTGTGTAACAGAGAATGGATTTCAGTACAACAAAGGCACCCCCTTCTACTCTTGGGTTTAGCACACATTGTGCATTCAATCTTGTGGACAACTGTGAGGGAGTGTCAGAGACCCCCTCATGTCAAGACAGTTTCTTCATTACTTTAATTCTACAATTTCAGAAATCCAAGTCACCATAAATAAAAGCTACCACTTCATTGCCATGGCCCCACCAATTATGATAGCTGCCTAAATGCCTTAACCAATATCCCTACAAACTTTAATACATTTATTTTAAGTGATTTCAATCATGCAGCTATAAACTGCCTCATTTACACTATGAATGTAAAGCATGCCTAATACTTCTTTGACCATGTAAACGTGAACCAGAATACACATTATCCTGGATGCTGTTTCTATTAACATGAACTCCTCTTGTACAATCCACCAGGTATCATTCTCTATAGTCAAGAGAGACCAAGAATTGATGATGTTCACATATATGACTGCAGTTACCCCACAAGCAACCTAAATGATTGAAATAATTTCCACTGTATCCCTACCCAAGCCAAGGTAGTTAGAGAGTTCCATTTTGTACTCACTAACTTTTATTGTTGCCGCTTTTCTAGCCCTTAACGTATGTAATTTTTCAGTTGCTCAGTCAAAAACTTTGTATAGAGATATTGTTACAGTTGCAATCTTTTCTGTAAGCAAGTTATATACATGTTAAAGGCAATCATTTAAATGGCTCTAAACATAATATGGTCTAATAAAGTCACAATGTTTCTAACTGACGCTCAGAAATATATATTCCACAGAGTACAAACAGAATGTCTAGCTACACTCTTGACTCAGTCTAACCCAATAAAGAGACCCAAAGCCTTTACCTCTGAATTTTACTTTTACCTGAATACGTGTACAGAGAAAGAAATACTCATCAGTACATAATACTCAATAAAATTAAAAAAAAAAAAAAACCTTATGATGGAACACTTGTATAAATAAACTCCAAAAGGAAGTAGGCACACAGTTCTTAAAGTACATTTCCTGTCTTAAAACGACACTCAAACATGGTAGCAAAGCACTTAAAGCAGTAGTCATAAAACCAGAGCTGATTATGAATTCAACATGGCCATCATCATAATCGCCATCATCAACCCCCCTCTCCCATTTTTCTACATTGGCTCAGAGTGTCGTGGCAACTTTTGCTACCTCTTACAATTCAATGCTGCCCTCTTACCATCTTTAATAGTCATAACTGACTGTTGCACGTCTTTGCTCACTTTATCCATCCATCTCTTTGCAGGACATCCTTGTTTCCTCTTGCTTTTATTCTGCTTTTCCTAAATCTTCTTCATCAAATCATCTTTTGCTTTCCTGCACATATGCCCAAGTCACGGAAATCTGTTCTCTTTGACCTCTTCTGCCAGCTACTTTGGCTTCTGCCGTGATGTCCTCATTTCTTTGTCTCACAGTGTACAATCACACTCAACATGGCCAATGACACCAAAAGTAGCTATAAATCCTTCTTTATGTACATTAGAACATTAAGAACTACCACACATCATTGTTCAGAACTGATTCACAATGCTAGTAGTCATTCTGACCCCAAGAAATAGCTAAATACTTCAGCTGACAAGTTTATTGCACACACTGTCTCATCCATCAACACACAACTGCTTCCCCCAATTCCTTAGTCCAGGATCCCCCGTCCCAAGATCATTACTGAGCAAGTGCTAGCAGCTCTTTATAAAACAAAGACTGCCACATACACAGGCCTGCTAACATAGCACAAAACTTAATTAAACTAAGTATGGCGAAATGAAACCTCTATTAACCCTCTAACATGAGTCATAGGTTGGTACTAGGCTATCGGCTCTAAGGCCTATGCAAGCCTAGCCATAACAATTCCCTGGATATTTCTTCCCACAATATTTACTTCTCTGGGCCCCTGTCTAGCAGGGCGACTGACATGATCCCCGGGGTGAATTTCCTATCTCCCATCCAATCATCAAGGTTCCTTTTGAAGACAGCCAATGAGGTGCTCTGCTTGACATGTATGGGCAGTCTATTCCAGAGTATGGGGAGTCTCTGGGTCAGGAACTTATCCCTCCAGCATATTTTGTTCATTGTGATGATAAGGTTTAGATCCCTGGAGCGTGCGGCTCTGAGGGATTGGGATTTCTTTAAGTAGAGCATGTCCAACTGCTCAGGGTTTGACATGGCCTTGTATGTTAAGCAGAGAACGCCTCTGAGTAGACAATATGCCACAGAGTATAGCTGGAGTTTTTTTAGACGGTCAGCATATGGCATCTGCTTTAGGCCTGTGATTCTTTTAGTGAGGTATTTCTGTGGGCTTTCCAGCTGTTGCAGATGTCTTGTGAGGTACATACCAAACGGGGCATTATACTCTATAATGGGTCTAATGAGGGATGAGTACAGTGGGACAATGACCTCCTTTTTTCTGGATGAAAAGCCCTTAGTGATGAGGTGTGCCACAAAGAAGGATTTCCTGACTGTTCTGGCGATGTGGTTATCGAAAGTGAGACCACTGTCCACCTGTGTCCCTAAGTCTCTCATCACACTTTCGATGTTTAGTGTCCTGCCACCTATGTGGTAATTCATGGGTACATGTTTTTTTCCAACGGGGAAAACTATACATTTCTTGGCATTAAGCTTGAGCCCATGGCTCTGGCACCAGGCATCTGTTTCTGTAAGGCCCTTTTGTAGAATATCCACATCATTTAGGGATTCAATAATAGTTCCCAGTTTGCAGTCGTGCAAACTTTGTTAGCCAGAGTCCCTTAGTGTTGGCCTGTACTTCAGACAAGTAGATGCCAAACAAGAGTGGTTCCAGGACTGAACCCTGAGGTACTCCACTTGTCTGGAGCTGGATTTGGAGTCTGCTACTTTTACAGTCTGGGTTCTGTCAGTAAGCCAGTTGGCAACCCATCGAGTGACATAGGGATTTATTCCCAACTTAGTAAGTTTATCTATGACTCCAGAGTGGGGGATAGTGTTGAAGGCCTTGGCGAGGTCCAGATAGGTTGTGTGGACCGCCTTACCCTCGTCCACAGCTCTGGAGACTGATTCGAAGAAGTCAATCAGATTCAGGAGACAAGATCGGCCCTTCACAAACCCAAACTGGGTGGGGTCCAGTGTTTGAAGGTTGCCAATGTCTTTGTTTATAAGTTCCATGATAATGCGTTCCATGCCCTTGCAGATCAGGCTTGTCAGACTGATGAGACGGTAGTTCCCGGGATCCAAGGCGGATCCTCCCTTGTGGAGCGGGATAACTGTAGCTGTGCGCCACTCAGTGGGCACGAGGCCTGAGGTGAGGCTATGATTAAACATGACACTTAGGTGAGGTGCCAGTTCATTTTGTAGTTCATGTAATACACAGCCTGGGATGTCATCTGGACCCATGGATGCTGTATTCTTAGCTTTGGCATGTGGCCGTGATTACCGGAATTTGGCAATCTTTTGGTATTGAGATGGGCCCTTTAGGGGGTGAGAGGGGGGTGAAGTTGGCACTAAATCGATCTGCCAGGATATTGGCAATATCCCTGGGATCAGTATATTTAATGCCATTCTGTTGTAGCTCAGAGCAGATCTGAGCATTGCCATTTAGATTCTTGACATAACTACAGAATACCTTGTGGTTGTCTTTGGAATCTTTGGCAATTTTATTTTCGTAACTAGCTTTTGAGGATTTTATGAGGGATCTCAGCTTCTTACTGAGGCTGGTGAGGGAGTTTTTTGCATCCTGGGATTTTCCTCTTTTCTGCAACATTTTCTTCCTTCTGTTGTATAGTTTGTTTATAGCAGGGAACCACCAGATTGGCTTCCTTTTTTGGAGAAGAGCATCTTGGTTCTATATGGTATGGCACGATTCATGCACGAGTGGATGTGCTCGTACAGTGCCTTAGTGTAGGATTCTGCAGTCGAACTTCCAGATCCCGTCTGCGTGGGTGTTGTGAAGTTTGTCTCTTCTGACTTCAGTAGCATGAAGTTGGCTTTGGAGAAGTTTTTTAAGGAGGTTTCCTTACTGGGGGGTGGGATGTGGATGTCAAGGGTGATTTGCTTATGGTCAGACCTGACCAATGAGGGGGTGACCACTGGTGTGGAGCATCTATCTCCCATGTTGGTAATGACCAGGTCTAGGATATTGGAGCCCCTGGTGGGACAATGGATTAGTTGATCCAGGGCATTGGAATTTATGAATTCCAAGAACCGTTGGGGAAAGGAGTTGGTACCCGAGTAGTTTTCCCAATTAATGGCAGGGTAGTTGAAATCACCCAGTATTAGGGTGTTTGGTTGTATCTTAATATTTTCCAGTATGTTTAGAAAGGTGTAGTGAGAATCTTGGGGCATGGTGGGGGATCTGTAGCAAGTTACCATTTGGATTGCAGTCTTACCTAGTGTTAGTTGCACCTGGAGAATTTCAGATGCATTGTGTTGAGCAACTAGCCTGGAGGTGTGAATATCCTTGGTGAATATGGACACTCCTCCACCTTTAGTGTTTCGGTCTTGGTTTTTGTGGTCGAAAAGTGTGGTAAGAATTGTAGCCTGGTATTGCAGGGGTGCTCTCTGGAGCCTTGAACCAGGTCTCAGTTACTGCACAGACATTGATGTTCTCCATTTTTAGGAGTGCCTCGAGAGAGTGCATTTTGAGGTTTAGACTTCTAGCATTGAGTAGCATTACCTTCAGATTGTGCATGCTTGTATCTGTTACGGTGGTGGTTTTATCCTTTGAACCTTGCCTAAAAAAGGCACTATAGGGGTGGCAAGAGCTTTAGTCAGTAACCTGAATCCCAGGGGTGACAGGTGCAGACCATCTCTGGCAAAGCATCGTGGTTTGTCGATCATGTCTTCCCAGGCAGACAAATACTGGATCCCCTTTGAATGACACCAGAAGCTTAGCCAATTGTTGAAGTCAATCATTTTGTCCTTATACTGTGGTATCATTCTGGGCGAAGGCAGGATACTACTCAGGGCTAGGGTCATACCTGCCTGGGTCACATGATCCAAGAGCTCTTCCATGTCTCTTTTCAAGTAGTCCAGGGAGGTACATCTCAAGTCATTCACTCCGGCATGGACAATGACAGAGTCGTATTTGTACTTGTTGTGGAGTGACTTAAGTGCATGCGTTATGTGGCGGATCCTGGCACCCGACAGGCAGCTGACTGTAATTTTCTCCTTGTTCAGCCTGGTGAGTGGGACATCAGTGTGCCTGACTATAGAGTCACCTATGACTAAAGTGTTGGGTACATTGTCCTGCCTTAGGGGCTGTTGTTGGGTGGCACACCGGTGTTGTGAGCTATGTGTCACTTTGGTTGTGACTGGTGTTTGTTTGCATTTCAGCTTCGGAGGTCCTTGTTGCTTGGGCAGGTTAATGTTAAGGGCCTCCGCATATGTGGGTTTAGTGTTGCTATGTGTGGGTGTTGATGGTGTGGGTTTTGAAGGGCTATGAGTTGCCTGAGGTGTAATGCAGGTGTTAACCTTCTCCTCTTGACTGTCTAGCACAATCTTGGCTGGAGAGAGCTTTGCTTCCAGTTTGGCTATGTAAGTGCATCTCTCGCAGGTTGTAGTGTTGGGTGGTAGGAGGAGAGGATTGTCTGTGTACATGAGGCAGTTGCCGCATTGCCCCAGAATGCCCAGATTCACCAGGTGGACAGGAAAAATCACCGGAAGCTGACCCTTGGACATGCCTGTTTAGGTGCTTTTTTGTAAAGTTTAAGAGATGTCTTCCCTTACCTTTGCAAGGTACATTGCAATTATAGGCTGTTTAGTGCCTATGATTAATTTCTCCTTACTGACAAGGAGAGCTGAATGCTTGAATCAGTTTCAGGCTTCATAGTGCTTTCCAGCAGGTTCTAGAGCAAGTGCTAGTCACAGGGATTCAGATTTTAGTGCTACTACTGAGAAACCAGCCAGTTTTAAGGGAAAATTTGAAGAGCAGACTTTCTGGCACCTGGAATAGTTTAACTGTAGCCTCACAGTGCTGCACGATGTGAAAAATGTGCAAACACACGTGTTTTTATGCCAGAAAGTTCAAAGGGATAGAAATCAGCCCACAAAGGCTAATAAAATTACAATTTCAGAGCTGGAAACCACTCCTCTAGCATTAGATAGGCAGTACAATGCTCACCAGTCCCACTGGTAGTCAGTAGGACTTCCCTCTACCACAGCAAGGTCTGGATAGCTCTGAGCACATAAAATAAAGTCCTGAGACAAGCAAAGCCTGGGATATGGACTGGCTAGAAAAGGTGGGAAACGAGCAAACAAGTTAGTATTTTTTTTTTGTTGAAACAGGCTAAACAATGCAATAATACAGTAAATAAACACAGAAAAGGCTAACACACTTGAGTGTGTAGTCCTAAACAGTAAATGCAATTAAAACTCTACAAAATTAGCAATTTAAAACTTTTTAAATCAAGCAAGGCAAGTGCACAACTGAAAAACGATTTAAGAGGCAGTAACACAGCAGAATAAGTAGCTAGTCTACATATACAGAAAAACAGCTAAAACACACAAACACTTCAGATGCAGTGCAACCAAGAGCACTTGAGTTGTAGCAATATTAAGGCAATTACAGTTATAATAAATGCTCTAAAATATACTCTATATTTCCAAAATGTTTGAGAAGCACAGTCAGAACACAGCATGCTACATCCTCAAGGCCTGCGGAAAAGCCACTGCAATACCTTTACATAAGGGAGGTTCAATCGCCAACCCCGGCAATTATATACCCCCTAAGTCTTACCAGTCTTGCTTGTAAAGCCATGTAATGTATCATAACCCAAAGATGCAGGCATCGCTAATATCTTAGCCATGGAACTACATCAATTTGGCTTTGTCAAAGGCAGGTTCATGTCTTCTTAACTTTGTAAACTTCTTTGAAATGGCAACCACCATAAACTGATTGAGGTATGTGGTGCAAACAACATTCTTAGACATGGCCAAGGCATTCAACGCTACTCCCTGTGTATACATTGTTGACAAACTTGTGAACCGAAACATCAATCCATACGTAACAAAGTGGAGAGCAACTTGATTGTTGGACAGAACCCATTCTGAAAGAGTTGCAGGTATCACCTAAGTAAATAGGTCATAAAAAGGGTTCCCTCTAAAATCATTGTCAAGTCCTTTTCTATCTAGCATACTTCTCTGCTCTACAAAAGCCTATATTCCCAAGTCTCTGGTTAATAAATTCACTAATGATCTTAAACTAGGGATTGTTATCTGAACCTACTTACATGAAGGCTCTCCATAATAGAGTGAATTATGCAAATAAATGGTGCAAAGACAACAGCCTCATACTAAATGCCAAAAAATGTAGTGTAGTGTAGCCAACAATGCTAAAAGAATAACCCCTCATCAGACTACACAGATGACACACCCCTTAAGAATAACAGTTATTCAGACCTAGGCACCCTTGTGGATGACTCCTTGTCTTTTGATCATCAAATCTCCACAGTAGTAAAATACCTTCTTATCTGCCCCAATTAATAAACAATGACATGTTATCCAGAGTTACAGAAAGAACAGTTGTGTAAAATCTTACCATAACCATATATATGTCCTTCTCTTCTATGTTGCAGTATTCTTTACATGAGGGAAAACTGCTGTAAGTGGTCCCGATGACCAGCCAATATACAAGGGCCTTTTACCACTACAGGGGACATGGGATGTCACATGTAGGCCTGCAGGCAGCGTAGGCCATAAAAGTGATGTCCACACATACCATCCTCAACTGAATGCCCCAGCTGGAACACCAGCTTAAGGAACAAAAGGAGGTAAACACATCCACAGAAAAAACATGAACCAGGGACAAAAGTGGGAGGGACAGAATATTGCAACATAGAAGAGAAGGAGATCTATGGTTATGGCAAGACTTTACAAACGATTCTATGTCCTTCTATTTCTATGTTGCAGTATTCTTTACATGAGAGAGAACACCGTAGCTCATGAAGAGAGGGAGGAGTAAGAAGCAGAGGCACTCTCCAGAAAGCCATGAAGAATTGTCTCTAGCAAAATGGGCTCTGGATCTGGAGATGCCATCCAACTTGTAATGTTTAGTGAAAGTGTGAACAAAAGTCCAAGTGGCTGCTTCCAAAATAGTAGTAGCATCCAAACCCTTGAAAAAGGCACCAGAAGAGGCAACAACTCTAGTAGAATGCGCCTTAACAGAGGAAGAGAGAGACTTGCCAAGAAAAAAGAACAAACTGAAATGGCTTTAGAAATCCAAGTAGAAACTGTCTGCTTGGAAATAGGCCTTCCCAGAGCCCTGGGATGAAAAGGCACAAAAAGCTGATCACATTTCCTGATGGTCTTAGTTTTACCCAAATAAAATCTGAGTTGTCCATGCACATCCGAGGTATGTAGGACTCTCTAACTAAAGGACTGTGGAGAGGAGAAAAAGGGGGGCAAATTAATAGACTGATTAAGGGACAACTCATTCACAACCTTGGGTATAAAGGAAGGACTGGTACACAAGGAAACCATAACCTTATGAAAAACTAGAAAGAGTGGAAAAGCCATCAAAGCCTGAAGCTCAGACACTCTTCTGGCAGAGGTAATGGCAAGTAATAGCACCGTCTTCCAAGTACAATGTTGCAGAGAAGTTATGGCTGCAGGTTCAAAAGGAGCCACAGTGAGTTTTCAAGAACATAATTTAGATCCCAAGGAGGAGGAACAGGTTTCCTGGGAAGCTTAATGTGAATGACGACTTCAGAAAAGTTTGACCTCTAATCTAGAAGCCAATGGAGTAGTCAAAGGCAGACGCGCAGAAATGGCTGATCAATGAGCGTTAATAGAAGAATACAAGTCAGCCTTCAGCAGTTCACACAAGTAGGAGAGAACCAAAGGAATGTCCACAGACAGCAGATAGACACCAGATGGAAAACCTCTTCCATTTTGATAAATAGGATTTCCTGGTATTGGGCTTCCTGCCTCCTGCAGAACCCTAATAATGTCCTCAGAAAACAGGTGACTGAAACGACTCAAAAATGTAATCACACACAATGTCAGATGTAGAGTTGACAGATGTGGGTGTATAAGAGATCCCTTGTCTTGTGTGAGAAGATCCACCCTGTGGATTAACTTGTGATGATTGCCTTTGGCTAAACGCAGAAGAGAAGGGAACCAATGCTATCTTGGCCAAAAGGGGGACACCAGCAAGATTTTCAGTTTGTTCTACTGAATCTTCAGCAAGACTTTCTGAATGAGAGGGAAGGGGGGAGTGCATACAGAAATATCCCCTTCCAAGAAATTGAAAGGGCTTTCACCTTTTAGACCAGAGGATCTGGGACTCTTGTCACAAAATTGTGGAAGTTGTCTGCTCAAAGGGGAGGTATACAGATCGACTTGAGGTGTACCCCACCAGGAGAGAATGTCCAGAAACACATTCCTATAAAGCATCCATTCGTGGAATTGAGTCATGGACCTACTGAGTGTGTCTGCCACTACCATTCTGACTGGAGAAGATATATACTGCCTGCAGAGTGACCTGGCACGGATCTGCCAGATCCCACTCCATGAGAGCTGGCCTGAACAAAAGATATGATTTTGTATCCCCATTTGTTTACATACCAAAGTACTATGGTGTTGTCTGTAAACAGTCTTAAAGGTCCTAGATGTAAGAGAGTTTGGAAAGCCTGAAGAGCCAGCAAAAGAGCTCTCATTTCTTTTATATTTATATGTTTTTGTCTTTGAGAAGAATCAAAGGCCTTGAACCTTTACGTTTGCTCCCCAACCCATGTCTCTGGCATCTGTGAACAGGACTCTAGTAGGAAGGAGAGGATGCAAAGGAAGACCTGGGTTTAATAAAAACTGCCGAATCCAAAAATGTAGCTCTCTCTTTAGACAAGGAAGAAGAGGAAGGACAAATTCCAATGGGTGCAGATGCTCTCTCCAAACCGAGTTTAGGAACCAATGAAATTTCCTCATGTACAGGTTTGGCCAGAGGCAACATGTGGACAGCGGATGCAATAAATCCTAGCAGTCTGAGAAATTCCATGGCTGTCAGAGAGTGCAAAGGGAGAAGGTTATGGAAATACTCTATTAGAAACAGAACTTTTTGAGGAGGTATGGAAGCCAACATTAGGTCTGTCAGATTCCTGCACCCAAGGAAGGCATGGTCTTGGGAAGGGGTGAGGAAGGACTTTTTGAAATTTATTGTAAAACCTAATCTTTGCAGAAGGGAAATAATGAAAAGAAGATGCTGTTGCAAAGTCTTTGGAACAGATGCCTGCAGCAGCAGGTCATCCAGATAAGGGAAGACCTGTATACCCTGAATTCTGCAGAAAGCAGTGACAGGAGCTAAGTACTTTGTAAATACCCTGGGTGCCATAGACAGAACTAAAGGCAAAGCAGAGAACTGAAAATGTAAGGAAACAAAAGAAAAATGCAGAAATTTCCTCCAGAGGGAATGAATGGGAATATGAAGATAGGCATCCTTGATGTCCAGGGGGACAGAAAAGCCTGTGGAAGGATGAGAGAAAATAAAGTCTGTACAGAGAGCATGTGAAAGGTTGGAACCTTTAGGAAGGTGCTGAGTTGAGAAAGGTCCAGAATGGGCTTCCAAGGGCCATCTTTCCCGGATACAAGAAACATCCTGGAATAGAAACATCTCCCCCTTTGGGACTGTGGAATTTCTTGTATAGTTCTCCTGAAGCACCTCTGGAAAAAAAAAAACTGAAGTTGTTCTCGTGGTGGTTGAGGAATTTCCATGAAGGGAGAGAGTTTTCCAGACCATGGTACCCTCTGTGTATAATGGAAAGGACTCAAGAATCTTGAGTTACTTGTTCCCAGGCTGGGAGAGAGAGAGGGAAAGATGCCGAGAAAGGGGGATCTCGAAGAGGCATGGGTGGTAGTCACAGACTACCTGGCTTATCAGGAAAGGGCTGCTTATGGGAAGGTGCAGCCTGAGAGGGCTTAGAAGCAGGAATTTTTTTAGTCATCCTCTTACCACTAGGCGGAGTTTGACATGGTTTCCTAACAAAAGCAGTTTTAGCTGGATAATTCCTTTATAATTTAGGAAATGGAGACACATAAATGTGCCTTAAATCCTGTAACTCCTTCCCTTTCACCTGCAGTGACTTGAACAAAGTAGCTACAGCAGTCCCAAATAAGGAATTATTGTTTAAAGGAGCATTCATAATCTTAGCCTTGAAATCATCGGGGAGTGGTTGAACCCTCAACCAGGAATATCTCCTCAAAACAGAGCCTGAGGCAGCAGGTCTAGAAGATGCCTCAGCTGCATCATAGCTGTACTTAATGGAATGACTGGCCACCTGAGAAAAAGCTACCAGAATAGAGCGGAGCTAGGACTTAACTTCCAAATCTGGAAGGTCAGGGAGAAGCTGAGTAGCCTGAAAAGAAAGGCCTAGGCGTATATAGTCATATGGGTCTGGCAGCTGACAGCACAAAAAGCTACTGTAGCAGAGGTGTACACCTTTTTCTCCAAACTTTCCATAATTCTACTCTCCTTATCAGTAGGGAGTAGTGTAGTGGATGGCAGACGTCTGGATGGTTTATCAGCAGCCAAAGAAACCAAAACTGGATCAACAGAGGGGCATCTGTAAAGGAATTTACAGTCCTCAGAAACTTTGTAAAACCTATCTGGCTTTCTAGGGGCAGGAGGTTGAGAATCCAAAGCCTTTGATGCAGAAGAGAAGATCCAAAAAAGGCTGGTAAAACAGGAGACACAGCAGATGGTGAATGAGAGTCCATTTGAAGAAAATCACAGTATCTTTTCTGCACCTTAGATGTCTGAGAGCAGTCCCATTTGAAGACGTCCCTCATGCTGCAACAGTCTCACCAAATGTGATATCCTCACCAGGGGACTCACTGCCATTACACTCCTCCTCCTCCTCAGGGGAAGTATACTCCAAAGGCAATGTAACCTGGGCAGAGTAAACCAAAGAGTCATCCTCTGAGGAATCCTTCTCATTAGAAAGAACCTGTTCCCTAACCCTTTTGTGAGGTGAAGAAGAGGGGAGACTCCTGAGGGAGGCCTTAAGGCCATGAAGGCATTAAACAGGGTTTGTGAAAAGACCCGTCAGATGATGAATCTTGAGGAACAGAAACATGTTTACCTTTCCTGGATGACATGTTACCTCATACAACAGCAGTAGCAAAAGGTAAAAAAAGAACTCCCAACGAGGCACTTATCTGAATCTTGTACACCAGCAAACAACTCGGGTGAGCAGACCGATGGTCGAAAATGGCGTTCAGACTGGCAGTACAGAAGTTCTGAGGATGGTATGTACAGATGTTACTTTTATGGCCTACTCTGTCTTGCAGGCCTATGAGTGACATCCCAAGTACCCTGCAGCAGTAAAAGGCTTTTGTATATTTGCCAGATGTCAGGACCGCTTACGGCAGTCATCCCTCATGTAAAGAATACTGCAACACAGGAAAGTACAGTTTTGTACCTACCATAAATGTAGATGTTCGAGTGCTAATACAGCTGCAGTCATAATTGATGGGTTCTCCTGCTGTCAGGCGGGTCCTCGGTCGGCTGAATTCCAAAGTCTAGGTCCGGCGTCGGTTGTCGTCGCTTCTTCCCTGACGTCAGTGCGACAGGGGTATAAAGGAACCAGCCAACGCCATTTTCTTCAGTTTTTCTTGCCCCAGATGTCAGGTGCCCCCAGAAGGAAGGCAATACATAAATTTGTGTAATAATGCAGTGCAATATAATCAAAATACAGTAGTTGCAAGCAAACACATCATAAATGAATACCCCAATCAGGTTGTATGAGGATGTGTTAGCCTATAGGCCTGTCCCAAGAGGGGAAGGAGGGAGGGAAACCTGGACTGCAGCTGTATTAGCACTCGAACATCTACATTTATGGTAGGTACAAAACTGTACTATGTTCATCGTGCATACAGCTGCAGTCATAACTGATGGGTAGAATCCCAAAGCTAAGAAAGGGGTGGTAGGCACTAGGTGGAACTAGGAGGAGCCAAAATGCCATGCAAGACTGCAGTGGCAAAGCCTGCTCTAGATTTGGAATATAATGGTAGGTTGTAGTGCTTGGAGAAGGTATGCACAGAACTCCAAGTGGCTGCTTCCAAAATATCCTTGGTAGGAACTCCTCTGAGGAAGGCTGCAGAGGTGGCTGTGGCCCTGGTGGAATGAGTTCTAATGCCTGTAGGAACAGTTTTGCCATGAAAGGAATGGCAAAAGCGTATGCAGTGGGCTATCCATTTTGAGACTGTCTGTTTGGAAATTGGCTTTCCTTGAGCTCCTACCGCATAGGACACAAAGAGCTGTTCTGATTTTCTGAAAGGCTTTGTTCTGTCCAAATAATAACGCAGTTGTCTGTGGATGTCCAAGGAATGTAGTAATCTCTCCCATTTGTTTTGAGGATTAGGATAAAAAGTAGGTAAATGTATGGCCTGATTTAAAGCTACCCTGGATACCACTTTAGGCATAAAGGACGGGTTGGTTTGTAAGGAAACTCTGTCCTGATGGAAGATGATAAAAGGCTGGACAGCCATGAGAGCCTGTAGTTCTGAAACTCTATGAGCTGAGGTGATAGCCAGAAGGAAAGCTGTTTTCCAGGACAAATATTGCAAATCTGATGAGGCGGCTGGCTCAAAGGGAGGCAAGGTCAGTTTTTCCAGAATGAAATTAAGATCCCAAGCAGGTATTGGTTGTTTCCTTGGAGGTCTTAAATTCTTAGCCCCTCTGAGGAACTGTCTTAAGAGAGGGTGAGAGAATAAAGGTGGATCAGTGTTGTATTCTGCAGAAATGGCTGAGGCATGGATTTTGATGGAGGAGAATGAAAGTCCACTGCTTAGCAGCTCAGCCAAATATTGTAGTATTTGAGGTAAATTCAGTTTTCCAGGATCCTGGGCCTTTTTCTCATTCCAGACACAAAACCGTTTCCATTTTGCGGAGTAAGCTTTTCTAGTTGATGGCCTTCTGGCCTCCAAAATGACATCCTGCACCTCCTTGGAGAGTAGGGCCTGTTGTGATGCTAAGGAATCTTCCATGCGGCTAGATTGAGTGTTTTTAGCTGGCTGTGAAGAGTTTTGA
Organism: Protopterus annectens; assembly: GCF_019279795.1. NCBI lineage: Eukaryota > Metazoa > Chordata > Ceratodontiformes > Protopteridae > Protopterus > Protopterus annectens. The sequence continues at coordinate 1,997,592,214 of NC_056739.1, forward strand.
AGCTGTGCTGAGTCAGAAGAAGAGGCATTAGAGGCAGGGTCCATGGTGGGGAATGCGTCAGGCTCCTCAGGAGTGGGTACCACTGTTGCCTTGGCCAGTCCGGAGCAATGAGAATCATCTTTGGTCTGTCTGCTCTGGTTTTCAATAGAACTTTAAGCAGCAGAGGAAGAGGTGGGAAGGCATAAACTGTCATTGATGTCCAACTGAAAGAGAGAGCCTCCACTCTCCAGGCCTTTGGATGGAAAGTCCTTGAGCAGAATTTTGTCAATTGATGATTTTTGTGGGAGGCAAAGAGATCTATGTCTGGCCTTCCCCATTCTTGGATTATTTCTGTAAAAACTTTTGGATGCAATTTCCATTCGTGTGGATCTGTCATATTCCTGCTTAGGTTGTCTGCCAGCGTGTTTTCCTTGCCTGGCAAGTACTGTGCTTGTAGTTCCATTTGTAAGTCCATGGCCATGTTCCAAAGTGACATGGGCAGTCTGCATAGGGGGTAAGAATGTGTTCCTCCCTGTTTGTTTATGTACCACATAACTGTGGTGTTGTCCGTTCTTATCAATAGTTGACCTGGTTGTAGAGGGTCCTTGAAAGCTATAATAGCATTTATTACTGCTAGCATTTCTTTTTGATTGATGTGAAGGTGCTTTTCTTTTTGGGACCATTTGCCCTGAATGCACCGATCTGTCATGTCGCCCCAGGCGTAGTCAGAGGCGTCTGTTGTGATGACTTGATTTGCTTGAGGCTTGCTGAATGGAAGACCTGTGTTTGTTTGACATGCTTGAGCCCACCACAGAAATTCCTTTTGCAGACATGGAATTAGTGGTATTATTGTTTCCAAACTGTGGCTGTGTTGAGACCATATGTTTTTTTAGGTACCATTGTAGTTTCCTCATATGCAGCTTTGCACATGGGATTAGTAAGATGCAAGATGCCATGAATCCCAGAGCCTGCAGGATTTTCCTTGCAGTCAGCCTGGTGCAATTTGCTAGTGTTCTGAAGTATTGAATTAGTTGCCCCTGCTTCTCTGGCGTGAGGTAGGCCATCTGGGTGTTTGTGTCCAAATTGGCACCCAGGAAAATTATCTTCCGAGAGGGTATTAGCCTTGATTTCTTTTTGTTGACTGTGTATCCCAGAGAGTTCAACAACATTATTACATAAGCCAGATGTTTCAGAAGAATGTGCTTGCTGTCCGCTTGGATCAGGCAGTCGTCCAAATAGGGGTATATTTGTATCCCTTGAAGTCTGCAGTAGGCAATTACTGATGCCAGGCATTTCGTGAATACTCTGGGCACAGTAGATAAGCCAAAGGGCAATGCAGAAAATTGATAATGGGTTGAACCTGTAAGAAATCTGAGGTACCTTCTGCAATTTTGCCTGATTGGGACATGCAGGTATGCCTCCTTGAGGTCCAATGTTACCAGCCAAGACTCCTTGCCCAGCATGGGAAGAAGTTGCTGTAGAGTGAGCATCTTGAATTTTGGTACGAGTAGAAATGTGTTTAGGATGGATAGGTCCAAAATAGGTCTCCAATCTTTTCCCTTCCTTGGTACCAGAAATAGCCTGGAATAAAAACCTTGACCTTGTTCGTGCGTAGGTACCTCTTGAATAGCTTTCATGTTTATGAGATCTGTAATTTGCCTTTGTGCCTCTGCCCTTTGATTGTGTGGCAGGTTTGGCATGCCTCTCATTTTTGAAAGGGTGTGAAAATGGAATTTGTAGCCTCTGTTTATAATGTCCAGGATCCATTTGTCCTTTGTGACAATATACCAATTTTTTGAAAATAATGCCAGCTTCCCTCCTAAGGGGCTGCCATTTGAGACTTGGTTGGCATGCAAAGGGGAAAGTCATTGGGTTTGCTTTCTGAAAGATTGCGAGTTATCCTCACCACCTCTTTGTGTAGGAGCTTGCCATTGTCTGCCTCTAAACGATCCTTGGGATTGTCCTCTGCCCCTCGAGCGCCTGTATCTGCCTCTTTGGGGTCTGTCCGTGGCAGGAAAGGACCAGTTTTTGGAAGGCCAATTTCTACTAAAACGTGGGGGTTGTACCTGTAGAAAATCTTTCACAGTTTGCATTGATTTAGCCTTTTCCTCCATTTTCCTTAATACCTCCTCAGCATTAGCACCAAATAGTACATCCTTTTGAAGAGGGGCATCTAGTAATTTAGCTTTGACATGATCAGGCAAGGCTTGTTCCTTGAGCCAGGCATGCCTACGTATGACTGATCCTGTAACAGCAGCTCTACATGAGGCCTCTAGAGCATCAAAACCACATTGTAAGGTATGCTTACCCACTTGTTCTGCACTATGCATCAAATCCTGCAACTCCTTCAAGTCTGGTTGTTCAGGTTGTGACATTTTACTTTTCAATTGTGATAAAAAAACTGTTGGTATTTTAGCATATGGAACTGACAGTTTAAGGCCCTCATGGTTAAGGTAGCGAGGTATATACCTTTTTTCCCCACCTTTCTAAGGATCTGGAATCTCTCTCGGAAGGTAATGGATTTTTAGCAATGGAGGCCTTAACTCCCTTGGGGTCCTGTGAGATGGTTTCTGGGTCAGCAGCATGGCTTTTGTATAGAAATTGGTGTGAGTCAGGAACCCTGTAGTACCTGTCAGGCTTAACTGGAGCTGGAGGTAGAGAGTCCGGGTTAAGGCAGGCCTCCGAGTAAACATCATCTAGGATGTCCAAGACAGGAGGTATAGCCAGAGGCCTGTGCTGAGGTAGCAAGAGAAATTCCCTAAGCCTTTTCTTGGAATCTGAATAATCTTGGCCTTCCCAGTGGAAGTGTTCCCTTAAGGTATGCAAAGTTTCCCCAAATGAGTAGTCGTCAGGGGGGGATACAGAAGGGATGGACTCCTCCGCATCAGAATCTTCAAAAGGGGAGTAAGAATGTTCCTGATCATCAGAGTGCTCTGAAATAATGGAGCCCTGATCAGAGGAGGGGGAATCTTCCTCCACTCTGGGCCTTTTGTCCGGTGGGGGCTGAGAACCTCTGATAAGAGTAATTAAATCCTCAGCCATTTTAAGCATCTGTTTCTTAGGCATGGGGCCTGGAGATGGGCCCTGTGTAGCTGGTCTCTTAAGAGTGCATGGTTGCTTTAGACTTAGTGAAAGCCTTGATGGAGAAAGAAGAGGAAGGTCTGAAGACACCTTGAGTGGAGGTGGACCTGTCCACATTCTGAGTTTCAACGCCAAGAGTGGCTTCGGTATCTGTAGTCGGGGTGTGGGCCGAGGAGCCTGCGACCTCGGGCACAGGAGACACCGTCAAAGTGTCGTCGGTAGTCAGGGGCTGCGTAGGCGCCTCGCTGAGAACCGGAGCACGTGCAGTCGGCTTTGGCGTGGTGTCGGTAGAGGCCGCGGACCTCGTGTGTCGGTCCTTATCTTTGCGTTTTTTAGACAAAACTGGAGTCTGAGTATCAGACGACATAATATAGTTAAATGCTTTCCCAAAATAATGCTGGGCGAACTCCGCCCGACGCTTAATGGTGCGTTTGTTGAATGTAGCACAAAAACGACAGACCGAGACGTCGTGGTCTGGGCCTAAATAAGGTATACAGAGGGGAATGGAAATCCTTATGCGGTACTTGCTTCCCACAAGAAATACAATTATTAACTTTGTCTGACATCGGTCTGAGGCAAGAAAAGTTTCCCCAACGGGGTACTTAGCTTTCAAGAAGACTTCGGTTTCCAAATTTTTGTAATCTCAGGAGCTGGCCGACCGGCACTTGCGAACTGCTTCTGCTTCGGGCACCGCGCGGCAAGAAAGACTGAAGAAAATGGCGTCGGCTGGTTCCTTTATACCCCTGTCTCACTGACGTCAGGGAAGAAGCGACGACATCCGACGCCAGACCTAGACTTTGGAATTCGGCCGACCGAGGACCCGCCTGACGGCAGGAGAACCCATCAGTTATGACTGCAGCTGTATGCACGATGAACATCAGGACAACATATTTTACTTATGTTCAATTCATCCTTTAGCCACCCATACCTCTCAGCTGTACAGATTTTCGCAGAATGTATAGATTTTTGCCTCATATTTGTGGTCCGTTTTTTCATAAAATTGTGGTTTTCTGGCACATTAGTGGCAAATCATTAAAGACTGAAGATAGAATATAATGACAGACATTTACGTTTCAGACTTCATACCCTTCAGAAAATTCATGCTAATGCAAAACCTGTTATTCTATCAACTTTGTAAGTTTGTAAGGGTAATATTTAAAAATTGTCCCTATGTTTTGGGCTTTTGTCCCACTTATGGCTTTGTCCAGATTTCTTGCTCTAACAGGTTGAGAGGTATGTAGCCACCTCATTATTGAATATAACCCATCTCCTTGGTATGTACGTATCAAAAATACATAAAACCTCAGAGGTTCTTAACACAAAAGGTCACGTGCTCATGTCATATTTTTCCAGACCAACTGGCTGTTCTAGCTCTGTATTTCATTTCCTAGACTCTGCCACTATGATCTGTGTTTGGTCTTCTGGGCTATGAAATGTACCATCCTCCAAAATCTACTATGTCTTTGCAGAACCAGTGTTTCTTCAACACATGGCCTCAGTTTCTATCAACAAATTAATAGGACATGGTGGTGCAATAGTTTCTTATCCCAGATTATTTCCCAGTAATGGAATAAACTACCCTGCATATTAAGCAACACAGTACTTTTGTTACATTCAAGACTAAAACATTTGGATGGGAATTCCCAACTTCTCCCTGGGCAAATCCTGTGTAACCCTCCCTGAGACGGGAGATGACACTTGATGGATGTTCTGGAAAGGCCGTTAATAGCCTGATGACTGACTACCAGATACCTACCTACCTATGACAGACATGTCATAGATGTTAGCAGGACACACAATATGAAGGAGAAGAAAGTTGCTCCCATCTTCAGATCTTCTACCTTTTTTTCTTACTATGTAGGTCATTGACAAGTGTATTTCCAAAATCCACAAATTTAACTGGTAAACTAGAAAAATCTGTCTCACCCTTAGGAAAGTAAGAGAAGGCCTGATACATGACCATGCTTATACTGGCAAGCAAGAAACAAACATTTTGTAAACATTAAAATGTTGGAAATCTGTGAATCAGAAGGTTGTTCCAAATGTATGCAACATCTGTACAAGTCAAGTGATGAGGTATGAAAAAGCAGTTGAAGAGAAAGCCATGCTTTGAGAAAAAAAATATTTTTTGATATTTTTACCTTCCATCTTCCTCCTCAAGCAGCTTGCTAGCGATCCGAATCATTATGCAGTATGCAAAAGGAGACTTTAACCCTTGACGAGTAAATTTGCTAAGCATCTTGTTGACTGCTAAACGATCGTTCTTACGGATGTGGTAGAGTAAGCCAAGGGCATGATACTGCCAGGATAAAAAAATATTTTCAGAATCCCTTTTTTCCTGTATTTTGATTTTAACAATATTTGCAAGTAGCTGTAGAAATTAAATATCTGTATGTTGTCATAGTAATTACGATTTTCACCAAATCTAGTCTGCAGGCAAATCTAATTTAATACCCCTCATTTGTGATAACAGGATACAATCTGCAGGACATGAATTAATGAGGTCACTGTTTCAGAAACAGTGTAGTATACAACTTGCAGTCAGAAAAGACTTAAGACTCTTCTAGTCTGCACACAAACATCATACACTAGCTGGTCCTCCAAGCAGTGTCCTTTATCAGGTAGCTTACCTTTTATTTGAAAGGTGGCTATTTGTTTAAATCCATCTAAAGTACCAACAGACTCTCAATAAATACAACTACTGTAGTTGACACTGCACCGTTGTGGCTTTGTTTTACCAGTATCATTTATTCATGCAAATTATTACTGCTATGATCAAACACTGTTAAATATTCAAAGTTAATTAATTTTGGATACTACTTTGTACTGCAAGCTAATTACTCATCAGCACTGACCTAAGAGAACTGCCACCATCCCAGGCCTTGCATTCAAGTGTTAAAACCCTGAGGCAGAAAAGGGTTCAAATTCATTAATCTCTTTCTCTTGAGAGAAATGCACCTATAATCACTTATTACCAGAGAAAGCCAGCCCCGTTGTGTGACAGTCACAGCTAGCAGGACTTGGGTAACAAGTTCAGGACCACAGACAGACATTAGCTGGGGAGGAATTATGGGATTAAGCAGCCAAAGCTGTTTCACTTATCCCACTGGGAAGGAGGTGGCTATGCATACTGCACGGGCATCATCTGCTGGTGTGTAGGTAATGCTTCAGAAGAACAAGATAAATGGTGATCTCCACAGACCTGTCAAGAAGCCAGGGTACAGCATGTGAAAACAACCACTGAACAGATCACTGCAGGTAGTTCTTTGACGGGAAGCTTGTGGCTTTTACAAGGAAGAGTTGGGTAAAACAATATCCCATCTAGCCATGTACGACTATTGTAATATCCCAAACCCTGCTTCTCAATGCCTGCTATAGCATGCTAGATGAGAGTAAAATGATCCAAAAAATAGGAAAAACCACACAGCAGTACCAGAGTATAACTTCAAAAATTAGCGTACCACCTTTAAGCATACCAAACTTTAATGCATCTGCTTTTCGTCAAAAGACTTTGTTAATTCATATAAAATGCTTCTTAAAGGATAGGTTAAACATGAATAGTGCTGAATAGTGCAAATAAAATAACAGATTCCTATTAATTTTTCTGTACTATGTATTTTTAGGTGTTTCTTAAAAAGACCAGATTGAAGTATGGACTTTAAATCTTTTATTGTCCTAATTATTAACAACGGTTTGTGATTGGTTAGTTTGTATTTAAATACGGAACAGCTGAATACACTATTTTCTGATGAAGTCTTTTGACAAGCGGCGGACACATTCAAGTTTGGTACACTTAAAGTTGCTACGCTCATTTTTGTGGTTATACTCCGGTACTGCTGTGTGGTTTTACTATTTTCTGTGTGCTTATTTACCATATATCGGTCTACTTCATTGCTTCTGGAGTAAAAGGATCCACTGGGGCATGTAGGGAACAGGAAAAAAAAAGTTACCCAAAGAAAATGTCAAAACCACACCCTACACAGATAACCAACTCTAGCTACGTGTACTGGCCATCTATAAACTACTGACACTATGACGAAGGCATGGCCAATTTTGCTCTCTCAGCTGTCAGATAATGGATCTTTCTCCAGATTCCATCTTGTTCCGTCTGCATACTGACCAATTACAATCAAGAACTCCAATATGCTCCGCACTCTGCCTTTCTTATACTGGAATTTCTCCCTGGTCACCAGTGATTACAGTGTACTTAACAGAAGTAGACAGGGGAGTATTATCAAAAATAATAGAAATTAAAGCAGCAATGGGAAACCAGAAAGCCTTTGGTAGCAATGGAATTCTAATAGAAATTATGGAAAAGAAGGAACACAAGTCTGGAAAGTACTTTTTAATGCTTTTCTGGGTGGGGATGTTCCTCTGACTTGTAAAGAAACAATGATGGTAGTTACACTAAAAGGGGGGGGGGGTCTCCTTGATGCAGGGTCATGCAGACCCATTTTGATTGTGAATCATGACTACAAAGTGTTTATGACTATTCTGGTAAAAAGAAAGGCAAACATATTACTGATAATAGGCCTGTATCAGCATGATTTTAAAGAATTTAGGCAAACATTTGGCAATACTTACAGAACACATATTCAAAAGGATGCATTGAACGATAATATATTAATGCTAGTAAATTTAGATGCTGAAAAAGCATTTGCGTGAGCTTGGATTTATAAAAAGCTGCCTTGAGGCATTTTGGGTTTCCACAAACATGGACAGCATTAACAAAATTTAGTCTTACAAGAGGAACTAGGCAGAGTTGTCCACTTTCACTATTATTTTTTGCTTTGTATTTACAGCCACTAGCCAAGGACACAAGACAATCAAAAACAACTGGATATAAACAGAGAAATACTTAAGAGAAACTAGCTTTTTTTGCAGATGTTAATATATATTCCCAGTGCAGAACATGATATAAAAATATATTTCATAAACTGAAATATTTTAATATAGCATGATATAAAGATAATGAAACAAAAACAAAGCTACACTAATGAACTATGCCCCAGTGCATGAATTGATAGTGCTCCCTTTTTGTAGAGTAATGACAGGTTGAGATATTTAGAAATGTTGTAGAAACGTGATGCTGAGCAAGCAGCTAAGGAAATGTGGGAAGACATTAATCTAGAGAATGCAAGGATGGTAAACACTCGAAATGGTTATTTGTGGACAATGACAATAAGATACAATCAATTAAGATGTTTTTGATCCTTCTGATTGCATATGTAGGTCAAGTTTATATGCATCAACCAAGAGACCAGATATGGAAGAATATGAGAAAGGAAATTAAGGATTTTCTTTGGGATAACAAAAGGAAAGGAGTGCAAAAAAAAGTGCAACACTGACAAAAAAAAAACCTGGCGGCTTGGGAATTCCAGATCTGGAGGTATACTATAAGGCCACGACTTGTGTTAATGTATCTGATTCAGGATATAAACTATATGCCCAAATGGAAGCACATGAAAAACATAAGTAACAGGATCACACATGGAAATTTGGGCAGAGCTAAGAAATTAATATAAAGAACATTATATACAACCTTATACACACAAAAGTACTACGCAAATCATTGTGCTAAAGGAAATTCGACTTTGGAAAATTAGACCACCACCACCAATAGGATATATGATGTACAGCAATATGAAGGATACAGAGAAGAATGTCATGAACTTTTGGGGAAGAAAGAACAAAGCACAGAGATTTTGGGATTGGATGATAAAAAAAGGAGAAGAGGTAAAAAAAAAAAAATGAAGATGGACAAATTGCTGGGTTATTGAACTCGGATCAATTTGCGTAAACAGGTCCAAAATTACACCTCATTGAAGATATGCAGAGGTTGGACAGAAAATTTGTTAAACTACAGAAAGAATATTTTTATAACTGAACTCAGAACAAAATGGCAGACCAGAAAGGTGCAAAAAGTACAGCATGTAAGGCAATACCAGATTTCAGAAAACAATATGGTATAAAGGTAAAAAAGTACAATTGTGTACACTTACCATAAATGTAGATGTTCGAGTGTATTCACTGTTGCAGTCATTACATTTGGGTTATCTGCTTGCAGTAGCCCTCAGTCGGCCTGATTAACAAAGTCTTGGGTCCTACGTCAGTTGCTGTCTCTTCTTCCGTGATGTCAGGTCGTCAGGGGTATAAAACATGCAGCCAACGTCATTACATCAGTTTTTCTTGCCCCAAATGTCAGATGCCCCCCTAATGGGATGCAATTCAATCTATAAATATACCATGTTATACCTGAAACAAAAAAGCAAATACACCAAAAAGCTTTTAAGCATTGAAAAGGAGTGAAGAGGTATAGCCAAAAGAAGTCAGGGGGCTGGAGGGAGGGTAACCAGGACTGCAACAGTGAATACACACGAACATCTACATTTATGGTAAACGTACTATGTTCTTCATGTTTCACTGTTGCAGTCATTACATTTGGGTAGATTCCCAAAGCTAAGGATGGGAGGAGGAATTTAGATAGCATTACGACCAGGTATAAGGCCCTGCAAAACTGCAGTGGCAAAGCCAGCTCTGGATTTAGAGAAAATTGGCAAATGGTAATGCTTGGTGAAAGTATGCACAGAACTCCAGGTAGCAGCTTCTAAGATGTCCCTGGTAGGTACGCCACTGAGAAAGGCTGTAGAGGTAGATGCAGCCCTGGTTGAGTGGGGTCTGATCCCCTGTGGGATAGGTTTTACATGGTGCTTATAGCAGAAATGAATGCAATGGCCTATCCATTTGGAAATGGCTTGCATTGAAATAGCCTTCCCCTCTGTCCCTGCAGCAATTGCCACCAGCAGTTGTTCAGATTTCCTTTGAGGTTTAGGCCTGTCCAAGTAGAATCTAAGTTGTCTGTATACATCTAAGGACTGCAGTATAAGTTCCCCTTTATTCTGTGGATTAGGAAAGAAGGTTGGCAAATGAATGGATTGATTAAAGGCCACACTGGATACCACCTTTGGCATGAAAGAGGGATTGGTCCTGAGGGACACCCTGTCTGCATGAAAGATGATGAAAGGCTCCACTGCCATAAGGGCCTGTAATTCAGATATGCTTCTTGCTGAAGTGATGGCTAAAAGGGAAGCTGTTTTCCAAGAAAGGAATTTTAAACCTGCAGTATCAGCTGGCTCGAAAGGAGGAAGGGTGAGTTTCTCCAATACAAAGTTAAGGTCCCAGGCTAGAGTTGGAGCTCTCCTGGGTGGTCTTAAATTTTTGGCCCCTCTGAGGAACTGCTTGAGCAGTGGATGAGAGAAGAGGGGATGTTCTGTGTTATAATGAGCTGAAATAGCTGAGGCGTGAATTTTTATTGAGGAAAAAGACAGGCCCTTGTGAAGCATCTCAGTTAAGTATTATAAAATCTGAGGTAAATTGGGCACTGCTGTGCTCATCCCTTGAGAATGGTTCCAGGCACTGAATCTTTTCCATTTTTCAGCATAAGATTTTCTAGAACTAGGCCCCCTTGCCTCTAAAATGACATCCATCACTGGTTTACTGAGGGATGGTAAAGGAGAACTTAGGTAATTAGGCAGGCTGCTAGGTTCAGTGTTTGAAGCTGAGGGTGCGGGATCTGGTTCTCCTGCTGAGACAGCAGGGTAGGAGTCTGAGGCAGGTGCCATGGGGCCAAAAGTGACACACTGCGTAGGAGGGGTACCAGTGTCGGCATGGCCAGGCTGGTGCAATCAAAATAATCCTTGGTTTGTCTTGTTTGATCTTTAGTAGTACTTTGGACAGCAGAGGCAGAGGAGGAAAAGCATAAACGGATAGGTTTTTCCAGCTGAAGGACAGAGCATCCACCTTCCAAGCTTGTCTGTGGGGAGTCCTTGCACAAACTTTTTTCCAATTGATAGTTCTGGGGGGAGGCAAACAGGTCTATATCTGGGCTCCCCCACTTGCTTGTCAACAGGTTGAAAATCCTTGTTTCCAGTTTCCACTCATGTGGGTCCATGAGGTTTCTGCTTAGTCCGTCTACCAGTGTAGATGCACTTGGTAGCTCAAGGCTGTGTTCCACAATGTCATGGCTTGTCTACAGAGGGGGTAAGAATTTCTACCCCCCTGCTTGTTTATGTACCACATAACAGTGCTGTTGTCTGTCTTTACCATTAATTGTCCTGGAAGAATGTGGTCCTTGAAGGCTGTCAGAGCATTTTGTACAGCTAACATTTCTTTATGACTGATGTGAAGGTGCATTTGAATTGGGATCCATTTGCCCAGAATGCATTTCCCTGCCAGGTGCACCCCCCCCCCATGCATAGTCCGATGCGTCTGTTGTTAGGGTTTGGGCAGCAGGGGGTAGTGTGAATGGTAGTCCCATGTTTTTGTGGCAGACCTCTGCCCACCAAAGGAACTGTAGGTGTAGACAAGGAATAATAGGAACCATTGCTTCTAGATCCTAAGAATGTTGACACCATAGGCTTTTTAGATACCACTGTAGTTTCCTCATATGCAGTCTTGCATATGGAATTACAAGAATGCAGGAGGCCATGAACCCCAAGGCTTGTAGTATTTGCCTTGCAGATAGCAGTGTTTTTGTGGCCACTTGTTTGAAGTAGGTTGTCAAGTGAATTTGTTTCTCTGGCGTGAGGAAAGCCATCTGGGAAGTTGTATTCAAGCTTGCTCCCAGGAATATAATTTGTTGACAGGATACCATGTGTGATTTATTTTTGTTTATGGTGTACCCCAGACAAGTTAGCACCCATTGTACAAAAGCCAGATGATTCAAAAGTATGTAGGTTCTCTTCCTGAATTAGACAATCGTCCAAGTATTGGTATATTTGAATATTTCTTTGCCTGCAAAATGCAATGACTGGAGCTAGGCACTTTGTGAATACCCTGGGCGCAGTAGATCAGCCAAAGGGCAGTGCAGAGAACTGATAGTGTGTGTAGCCTGCTTTGAAGCGTAGGTATCTTCTACAAAATTCCCTGATTGGGATGTGCAGGTATGCTTCCTTTAAATTTAGTGTTGCCAACCAGGCATTTTGCTTAGCATAGGAAGCAACTGGTGAAGAGTCAGCATCTTGAATTTTGGAATCACCAAAAAGGTGTTTAGAGTAGGTAGGTCCAGGATAGGACATTATGAATTGTCTTTTCTGGGTACCGGGAAAAATCTCAAGTAGAATCCTTGTCCCTTTTCCTCTTCTGGTACCAACTGCATAGCCCCTATGCTTAAGAGAGAGAGTACTTGCTTTTGGGCCTCTGCCCACTGATTTGGAGGTAGATCCGACCAACCGCTTGGAGTTGGTAACGTGTGGAAGTGAAATCTGTAAACTTGGGACACTATATTTAACACCCATTTGTCCTGGTTAATGAGTCCCAAGTTCTTTGCAACCTTCAGTCCTGTGCGTCCCTGGGATTGAAGCCTGGATGCTCTGCTGGATCCAGATTTGGACTAAGAAGGTCTGGAAGAGGCAGGAAAGGACCTATTCTTAGAAGGCCAATGCCTACTAAATCTTGGAGGTTGTACTTGTAAAAAAATCTTTAACAGTTTGCATAGATTTAGCTTTTTCCTCCATCTTTTTAAGAACTTCTTCTGCCTTGTTGCCAAACAGGCGGTCCTGATTTAAGGGAGCATCCAGTAATTTCACTTTAACATGATCTGGCAAGGATTGCTCCTTAAGCCAAGCATGCCTTCTAAGTACAGACCCAGTTACAGCAACCCTGCCAGATGCCTCTAGTGAATCAAAACCACACTGCAATGTATGTTTACCACCTTGTTCAGAAGAATGCATTAAATCCTGTAAATCCTTATTTTCAGTACAATCATCAATCAACATAATTTTCTGTTTAAGCAATCCAATAATATGCAGCTGATACTTTAACATATGAAACTGTCAATTCAAGGCCCTAATGGCCAAAGTTGCAGAAGTGTATACCTTCTTACCCCATCTATCTGTGCACTGGAGTCTCTATCAGCGGGGGTAGGATTTTTGGCAGTAGTAGCTTTAATGCCTTTGGGTCCCTGTGAAACGATTTCAGGATCCGCAGTAGGATTTTTGAAAAGGAACTTGTGAGAGGCAGGAACCCTGTAATATCTAACAGGTTTTCTGGAAGCAGGAGGTTAAGAGTCAGGGGCCATGCTAGATTCCGAAAATGCATCATCAACAATGTCCAGTACAGGAGGTATAGCTAAAGGTCTGTGCTGGGGCAGGAGTAAAAAATCCCTAAGCCTCTTTTTAGAATCAGAGAAATCCTGACTTTCTTAACGAAAATGCTCCCTGACAGTATGCAAGGTTTCACCAAAAGAGAAATCCTCTGGGGGGAAGCAAGGGGAATAGAGTCCTTAACATTAGAATCCTCATAGGTAGATAAGGGTAAATCCTGGTCATCAGAGAAAACAGAAATTTCAGAATCCTGGTCAGAAGTATCATAAGCAAACTCAGTCCTAGGTCTCTTAGAGGGGGAAGGTTGGCTTCCCCTGATTAAAGTAATAAGATCTTCAGTCATTCTTATAATTTGTTTTTTAGGCATAGAAGCCTGACCATGCGGTCTGGGCGTCAGTGTTCTAGGCATGGTTAGAGTTTTAGGCCTTGAAGAAGAAGATGGCATTGGTTTAATATGCAAGTCAGTAGGGCCTGAATACACACTCAGAAGCTTGCACAGCGTCTCCGGACCCATCCAAGGTAGAGACATCCAAAGGTTCCATAGTTGAAGCATCTCATGGCATACTGGACTCCGAATGGGTCTCAGTAGAGGCCTGCGAAAGCACCTCACTGAGTACCGGCGAACTGGGCGGCCTGTCTCTGTCTTTATCTTTGTGTTTTTTCAGACTATTGGTAGTTGGATGGCTTACTGAAGACATATTAGGATAATTGAACCGAGCACCAAAATATTTAGATGCGCAAATATACCAACAATGGATAGTTCGTGGTTTAAATAAGGCACAAAACCGACAGAGAGGTACGTCGTGGTCAGGGCCTAGGCAAGGAATACAGTATGAATGAAAATCTTTATGAGGTATTTGCTTTCCACAAGAAATGCAATTATTTACTTTTACTGACATTGGTTTAGAGCAAGAAAAAGTTTCCCCAACGGGGTACTTAGCTTTTAGTTGAAGACTTCAGTTCTGAGACTCGAAAACGAAAATTTCAGGAGTCGGCCGACCAGCACTTCCAAACTGCTTCTGCTTCAGGCACTGCACGGCAAGAAAGACTGATGTAATGACGTCGGCTGCATGTTTTATACCCCTGACGACCTGACGTCACGGAAGAAGAGACAGCAACTGACGAAGGACCCAAGACTTTGTTAATCAGGCCGACTGAGGGCTACTGCAACCAGATAACCTAAATGTAATAACTGCAACAGTGAAACACGAAGAACATCAGTACAGACAGAACAATTAAAGATATTATAGATGATCAGTGGAAAAAATACTCCTTAATTCCAGATATGCAACTAAATCAAGAAAATGTAGAATTTTTGCACAAATATTTTTATATCCTTACAAGACTTGAAAAAATGTTCCCGCAAACAAGAGGCATATGTTGGAGATGTAATGGTGCAGAAAGATGTTCTTGGGAGCATACATTTTGGGAATACGCAGAGTTGTTTTTGTATAAAAATGACTTTAGTATGCTAAAACTTGTACATGGAAGGGTATTAAACCTTAGTACAGAGATGTTTTTGTTGATTCAGTGCAAAGTACTAAAGAGGTGAATGTGCAGCTACCTTTACTTCTGATAGCAAACTAAGAAATCTATACAAAATGGAAACCCAAAGACAACCCATCAACTAGAGAGGTGAATATGATCACAAATGTGGAATTGAGAATTATTAGAGATGATAAACAGAACACTACAGTAAAAATGGGTTGTTTAAGATGCTGCAATACATTTTAGCTTGAAGATGAAGCTGACATGGAAACAAGTACTTATGACCTATATCTATTTAATAAAGTAGACTCCAAAACAAAGTGAGAGGTCACTGGTTCAGTTGTCAGGACCTGTAATACAGAGGAAACAAAACAGTATGATCACTAATTAACTCCTTGTCTCAAATTAGATTGACTTTGGAATTACGACTGGACAGAATAGCTGATGGTGATGGTTAGATGAGCAAGCTTGACAATTTTAAGTTATTAATAACTGAATATGAGCGCTAGTGTTTGACATGAGGCTTCTCTATCAGTACACTATAAATATACAATTATAAAGTGGTTGTATGTGCTATCAGTGTCAAAATAAGTGCACCATGCATTAAGTACTACCATTATGCTAAAGTGAAAAGTGTTAAAAATTTTCACATTCCTTTAAAAAAGGTTATCCACTGCAAGAACCATGTTCATGTCTTATATCACTACTGCAAATACCTACTGTCTAACTACAGTTTAATGTCATGTAATATTGTCATACAGTACATACGGATTATGCTGCTTTGCATAGCAAGTGCTCAACAAGCATCACAACAAAATAAAACCAATTTCATACCCAATGCTACTGGCACAGATGCCTTGACTACAACTTGGGCAACTGGAGTTTGATTAGTGACCCTGATACTTATAAAAACAGGTAGGAAGTTAAGAATTATGAAGCTTTTGCTGCCTGCCTTGCTTCAGGAAGAGGCTTGAGGGGTGATATGCTGACAGACGCAGGCCATTCTTGAAGCCCCAATAAAGACCACAGCTAGAAATGGTGGACAGGCTAAGTGAAGGGACTGGATTCAGATGCTGCTGCTGCATAAAGGAAAAAGGGAAAATGTGCCTAGAACTACACCTCACTGGCTGCAGTGACCTTTTAAGGATATATATTATAAATACATAACATGTATTGACCAAGTAAGACCACTGAACACCCACTCCTTTTTCACAGGCAAACAAAGAAGGAAAATGAAGGCTTCTGCACTCAAACCCAGGACTGCTGGAGAATGCTGATGAAGCAAACACAGTCTTAAACCTATTCGATAAAACAGCTAGACAAATACATGTGCACAGGTACAGTACAATAAATGGACTTAGAGTCAGACAGCTGCAAAAGTCAACTCCCAAACCAAGCAATGTTAAATACTTAATAGGGGGAAAGCAACTTACTATGTACTGCTTATATGTACTCCTTTATTGCCATATTTTACTATTTGCAAGGTTAGACTTGCTTCTGTGGCAGCATGACTGACTAAAGCCTAGCTTCTCTCAATGCTGCTCATACACACTACAGCTTCAACAAGGAGTTGCCAGCCCCCGCATACTGGAAACAATGTTTTTTTTTCTGTAGGAGGAGACTAGGTATGACAGCAGCCTCTGCAACACTTGCAGGTGTAGGTTTGACTTGATATGGCCTCCCTCCCCCCTTCATGTGCCGGACACTACTTGTAAAGGCCACTCTGTGCAATAAGGCATGGCCTAAGAGTGTCCACTCTAAGCTTTAAATGAAGATGCCTCTCAAACTTTCCTGGACACCCACCCCCAGCTGCCATTCTGAATTCTGGTGTCCATCAGAGCTATAGAAAGTGGCCCTGCCTCTACCAGCACATCATCTCCCCTGCCTAGGGGAAAAGAAAGCAGACAAAGCTTTGCCACTTCTTCCTCTCCACTCCATCTGGAACAAATTTCCAATCAAGTAATCTTAACTCATACGGTCTAGGATATAGTCCGAGCTTTGCTGCTTTATGCCAACAGATGTGGACAAATGCAACCTTCAACATTTCTAGACTGGTGAAAAACAGAAATGCAGGTCTTCTGTTGTACTTTAAGTCACTATTCTTTAATCCTCAGAAATTACCAACTTTCTTAGTTACTACAGATTAACTGTCAACCTCTAATTAAATTGATGTTAGTATGCAAAAAAAGCTAACTAAAATAAAACATTTCTGAGGGAAATCAAAATCCTGTTCCGTGCTTGGAATTCTGAAATAATCTGTAATCAAGGGTATGACTATTCTTGCTCCTAAAATACAGTAACTTGAAGTTAACAATAGTAAATTAGGGAGTGTAGGAGACGAGCCTCCTTGCGTGAACAACTGTGTGCATCTGTGTGTATTCTGGAGTCCCACACTACAGAATATCAACCGTCATTTTCAACTCTGAATTTTTAGTCCTGGAGTTAATACAAAAACAAATTTAAGGGACTTTAAATGTATTTATTTGCAAGACAATTGGCCATCAAGAAATGGATATAAATATGTTTTTCTATAACAGATAACCAACAGTTATATTTGGTTATAACACAGACAGAGCTGCTTTATTCTGATAACTATCATACCTGCACCATGATATTGTCACTAGAAGCTGCTTCCTGGGCTTCATTCACCCAGCGTTTCACAACGTCAAAGCTCATTTTCAGCAGATGCTGCAGGGAGAGAGAAAAAGAAAACTGAATTTTCATTTGCACCTTAATTACAGTGCATGAGCCCAAGCACTGTACAAAATAAATTTGAAGAAATAGAAATGTTAAACACACACAAATTAAATAAGTCAATAAGATAAAAGCATAAAATGCAGCTTGGGGTTGGGAGGGTGGCCTAATGGTTAAGGTGTTTGCCATACAAGCACAAGGTGCAAGGTTTGAGTCTCACAAGGGATAATTGGCTAGGCTTAAAATGGCTCGCAAGGGCAGTTAGCTTAGTACTAATCTATGAACCTATGAACCAGCTAAGCAAGAATAAACTAATGGATAATAAACAATGCCAAACTCCCTAGCTGCAGTGGCAATTTAGACATTAAAGGATAAGCAGACTAAGCAAACAGCATACTGATATGAAGTCACACTGGTTACAGGAAGGCTAATTTAAATGCATCTTACAGAGTGCTTATATTCAAGCAAGTGTTGAAGTGTACAGCATGATTGGTGTTACTGGAACTATAATACTATTTCTTCAGCTTTGTCAAACAATTTTTCCATATTTAACAAGTATATTACTTCTATGCCAATAGTATACATATTCCTGCTGTGGAAATTTCAACAGTCGCACCTTTGATCAGAAAATAACAGATGTTTGGCATGAAAATACTCACCAAATTACCTGATCTTTGAATGGGGCTATTTGCAGTGAAACACTTTGGTACATTCCTTTTTGTGCCCTCTCACAGCAATTCTCAACATTTTATGCTCCCACTCCCAAGGCACAAAAGTCCAGTTTGGCTAGGGTGCAGTATTCCAGACTGAGGGCACTAACTCAGAAACAATGCTCAAAACAGACACAAAGAAATGTGACATGAAAAGGGAAAGATTAACTGTACAACCTAAGGGAACAATGAATGCTGACAACTGCAAGTTTTTACAGTGTAAAAGAATCAAGCTGGGGAACATGCACACAAATGCAAATATGAGGATATGTAGCAAGGAGAGGAGGGAACATTAGTATCTTCAAACAGCTGAACATATCCTGTTCTCACAGTTTCCTAGTATGATTAATATATAAAGACATAGCATCTGACAAACGGCTCTCCTCAAAGTGCCACAAAAACTACAACCAACTTACCTATTCCTAAAGATATATGCTAATCAGTTCCTGGGTTATGACCACATACACCAGTCACCGTCTGGTGCAGATTAATTCTGTGGTGGGTTCAATTCTGAGAAGAGATCACTATTAAAAATAATTTTATAAGGACTGAAAGCAAGAAGAAATTCAGTTCATGACCAAGTGCACCATATAATATGGCAGTTGCTGGGCAGAAATTCATCATGCAGACGTGACCACCACATAGGTTCATAGCCAAACACCAGGCAATCCATTCTGCAGATTATTACAAACGTAGCCATGAACACATTCAAAGGTTCCCTCCAGCCTCTAGTAAGGCTAGGAAAGTGTGGCTAGGCTTCAACAGGCCCCTTGAATTAATAGCTTAGCATTCTACTATGATAGTATGAATACAAAATAGAATACGGAGAATTTCAGGCTACATCCATCTAATTATCTAAGATTTACCATAGATGCTGCAAGGGGGCTATGCAGCTCGATTTGTAGTGGAAGTTTGTTCCAGAGGTGGAGGACACATTGGGATATAAATTTATAGTGACATCATCTTATTTATCTGATGATGAAAGATTACTTTCTTTTAATGACTATTTGTGGGACCATTTGTTCTGAGAAGGAAAAGTAGTTCAAAGATGGTTGGACGTTTCATGGTTCAAAAGGCTAGACACAGAGCCTCTCAAAGAGAAATCTATAAAAGGCTAAGCACAGACAGCATGAGTTGCCAGTCTGTAGTGACAAATGAAAGTTATGTACTCACCATAACGATAGATTTGTGTTGTACTATTTTCGTTTAGTTCAATGAAAGATTCTGGTCTGACTCTGATATGGCCTTGGCACCTCCAAACCTTCAGATCCAAGGCTCCTCCCCTACTCCTCCCCTACTCATAATACCCTTAACATCCTCAGAATTACCGCAGATCAGGTTTGCCCAATATAAGAAAATATCTAACTAGTAATAATACTGCAGTTAAATAAAACGTGAACCAATAGGAAAGATGAAAGATCCCATAAGAATACTCTGGCAACAAACCTGTTGAAGTTAGAGATATATAGACTCCTGCAGAGATTACCTGTTCAAGGACCTGATGCCAATCTGGAAGGAGGGATGGTGAGAGGGGTGTTGAACCAGATGAAAAATAGGACAGCATGGATCTACTGTTATGGTGAGTACATAACTTTTGTATCCAATGCTGTCCATTTTTATCTGATTCAACAATTGGCACAGAATTCCTAGCTACATAAACTCCTGGGTGGTAATAATGAAGAATGTTCCTGAGAACAGCAGAGGCCAAATGAGGGATGAGTTCTGTGCTGTACATCCAGTTTATGATGCGAGACAACACTATGCACTGTAGACCAAGCAGCAGCTGCACAAATCTCATCAATTAAAAAAATGACACTGAAAAACTGTGGAAGTTGCCACTGCCCTTGTCGAATATGCTGTCATTTTTTTAGAAAGTGGTACACCCAACTTGTCATAAACATATGAAAAACAGCTTGAAAGCAACTAGGTAGAGTGATCTTTGAGATGCCCTATCCCAGTTTTGATTTGGATAAGGCAATAAATCACTCATCTGATTTTTTAAAGTCTTTAGCTCTATGCAAGTAAAACCTAAGCTGTCTGTGAACATCAAGTACGTGCAATGCATACTCTCCTTTGTTGGAACATTTTGGAAAGAAAATGGGTAAATTAATGGACTGATTTACGTTGGATTCAGATGCCACCTTGGGAATGAAAGAATGGTTTGATTTCAGGAAAGCCCTACCTTTATGGAAAAAAAAACAAATATGGTAGTTTACAAGAGACAACCTGTAGTTCTGAAACTCTCTTAAAAGTAACTGCTACCAAAACAAAGATGGTTTCCCATGTCAAGAACTTCAAATCCACAGAAAATAGAAGTTATGTACTCACCATAACGTTCCATCTGAGTAGATACTTCATTTGTCTGCAACCTGTGGGATTCGGATCCGACCTCGGATCCGACCGGCAGCTTTCCAAGCTTCAAGATCCGAGCTCCTAGCTCCTCCCCCTACCCATAATCCCTTGCTACCAACCACATTACCTCAGATCGGTTATTTTGCCCTATAAGCTAAAGATGGAGAGAATTCTCCACAGGACAATATTTTACCGAGGTTCGGGGGATGGCAGGGGGGGTCGGTTGCAGACAAAGTATCTACTCAGATGGAACGTTATGGTGAGTACATAACTTCTATATCTGAAGTAGTTACTTCATTTGATCTGCAACCTGTGGGACAGAGTCCCCAGCTTACCTAAAGGCCCTGGGTGGACCCTACGGAAGGATATTCCGAGCACATGAGCCAAAGGAAACCCTACTTCTGGAGATCATGTCCAGTTTGTAATGAGAAATGAACGTATGGGAAGAGGACCAGGTAGCCGCTGAACAAATATCGTCAAATGGAACTCTAGACCAAAAGCTGTTGAGGTAGCCACAGACCTGGTAGAGTGTGCCCGGATGGCAACCGGAGCTGGTCTCCCAATTGAAATGTATGCCTGTCTGATACATTGAGAAATCCAATTGCTACTGTCACCTTAGAAATTGGTTTGCCCATGGCTGATTTAGCATAAGAAACAAACAACTGGTCTGACTTGGAAATCTTTAGTCCTGTGCAAGTAAAAACGCAGTTGCCTGTGTACATCCAATTTGTGCAATGTGTATTCACCTTTGTTTTGGAAGCTAGGAAAGAAAACAGGGAGGTTAATAGATTGATTAATGTTAGATTCTGTGGCTACCTTAGGAAGAAAAGAAGGATTAGTCCTAAGGGCAACCCTATCTTTGTGAAAAATAAGGTATGGATACTTAATGCACAAGGCTTGTAGCTCTGATACCCGCTTGGCGGAGGTAATTGCTACCAAGAAGGCTGTCTTCCAAGATAAGAACTTTAATGGCGCAGAGGCCGCAGGTTCGAAAGGTGGTCCCGTTAATGCTTGTAATACCAGGGTAAGATTCCATGGAGGCATAGCCGGTTTAATGGGAGGCTTTAAGAGGAACATGCCTTTTAGAAAGGCTTTGCATATTTTAACTGAAGGCAAAGAACTTATGTCATCGCCTACATGATAATGGGAGATGGCAGCAAGTTGAACTTTAATGGTGGACGCGCTAGCTCCCTGCTCAAAAAGGAGGGATAGAAAGTCCAGAATGTTGGGAATAGGAACCGTAAAGGGGTCTAATCCCTTATCCTTTGCCCAGATGGAAAAACGTTTCCATTTACTGTTGTAGAGTTTTCTGGTGGATGGCTTATGAGCTGCCACGAGAATAGCCTTGACTGGGGAAGAGATACCGGGAGTCCTTGCCATTAATGGAACTGGATCAGCCAGGCTGTGAGCCGGAGGCTGACCAGGTTTGGAGTGTGGCATCTCGTCGGATGCGAGATTAGGTCTGGTTTGGGATCCAGAATCCAAGGGGGAGCCACACTGTGAGACTGCAGAAAGGGGAACCAGACTTGTCGAGGCCAGAATGGGGCAATGAGAATCACTTTGCTTCCCAACTGACAGGCTTTCTGGATGAATTTCATCATCAGAGGAAGAGGAGGATATGCATAAAGAAGACCGGGTGGCCAAGCATGAACCAGGGCATCCCTGGGAGATTCCCCTTTGGGGGGAACTATCGCAAAGTACTCGCTGCATTTTGCGTTTAGGGGAGAAGCAGAAAGGTCGCAGCGAGGTTGACCCCATTTGTGGAATATCTGTTTCGCGACCGAGGGATTCAGAGACCACTCGTAAGGGCTGAGAAACACCCGACTTAGGCTGTCTGCTAATATGTTGGTCCGTCCCAGAATGTGCGTTGCTATCAGAAAGCGGTTGGTGGAAATCGCCCATTCCCACACTCTCATGGCTTCTCGACACAGGGGGTAAGACCTGGTCCCTCCCTGTTTGTTGATGTACCATACTACGGACATGTCCGTGTGGATTGCAATAGTCCCCAGAGGTAGAAGGTGATGGAGAGCTTACAACGCCAATAGCACTGCCCTCATCTCTAGGACATTGATATGCAATGCAGTCTCTAGAGGAGTCCACGTCCCTTGGACTGACTTCCCTGCATAATGCCCGCCCCACCCGAGGCAGGAAGCGTCCGTGGTCAACGTGGCTTCGACTGGGGGAATCACAAAGGGTCTCCCTTCTTTGAGATCTTCTGCCTGCAGCCACCAAAGTAGGGAGTCCCTGCATGCCCTGCTCAGGGGAATCGGCATGACCAAAGGATGGGTCAACAGAGACCATTGGACCTGAAGAGTCCACTGTAACACACGCATCCGCAGACGGGCATGGAGAGAAAGGCCGATTGCCGCCGACATAGATCCTAACGCCCTCAGGACTAATTCTGCTGGGGGGGGTTGGGATCTGAAGAATATCCAAGACTTGGCGGTACAAACTGTTTAATCTGGTTGGTGTGAGGACCACTCTGGAGATTCGAGTATCCAACCTGGCCCCTATGAAATCTAGGGCTTGAGACGGGCACAGGCAGGACTTCTTCAAATTGACTGAAATGCCCAAATGAGCAAACAAAGATAGGGCACAGTCTCTCGCTGTAACCAGAAGATGCTTGTTGGGGGCGGTGAGGAGCCAATCGTCCAGGTAAGGGAACACCTGAATGCCCTGGAGTCTCAGGTGGGCTGCTACCACTGCCATGACTTTGGTAAACACTCTGGGGGCTGAGGTTAGGCCAAATGGAAGAACCCTGAACTGATAATGACTGGCTCCTAGCCGGAAGCGGAGAAATCTCCTGGACCGTCTGTCCATTAGTATATGGTAGTACGCGTCCTTGAGATCCAATGAGCACATCCAGTCGTTCTCCTGCCGAAGGAGGAGAATAGATTGGAGAGTGACCATCTGGAACTTTTCCTTGGGTATGAACAGGTTCAGGGACGAAAGGTCTAGAATGGATCTAAGGTCCCCCGTTTTCTTTGGCACCAAGAAGAACCTGGAGTAATAACCCGATCCGGACTGATCTGGGGGGACGGGCTGGATGGCTCTTTTTCTTAGCAACTCTGAAATTTCTTGAGTTGCGGACTCCCTTTGATGGGGTGGAACATCGGGGAGATGTTTGGGCTTGGGGGGGGGGTTGCAAGAACGGAATTGTGTAACCTCTGGATATTATCTGGAGCACCCATCGATCGTTTGTAATTGACTCCCAGCTTGATAGGTGCTCTGATAGTCGCCCCCCGACTGCCTCCAGAGAGGGACAGTCGGGCAAGCCCTCAGGGTTGTTGCGCGGGTCCCTCCGAGAAGGGTTCTCTAGACCCGAAGTTACGCGGGCCCCCTCTGCCTCTGGGCCGGCGTCCACCTTGTCCTCCTCTGCCTCTAGAGGACGAATTGTCCGCAGCAGGACGGGATTGCTGAGATTTCTGGAACCACAGCTTCTTTTGCCCTCTCTGATTCCTGGAGAAGGATCTTTGGGGGTTCGAGAAGCGGACTCCGACAGCCGACAGCGTCTTCCCATCCTTCTCGCTCTGGACTAGCATGTCGCGAACCGATGAGCCAAATAAGGCCTAACCATCGTAAGGGGCGTTCGCGAAGGACGCCTTGAAGGGATCCGTGAAATCGCAGAGGTGGAGCCAGGAGTGCCGTCGCAAAACTACTCCCGCTCCACTAGCTCTAGCGGCTCCTTCCGTGGCATGAGAAAGAAGCCGCATAGATGTGTTTGATATGGACTTTAGAGTGGCCATTCGGGTCTCAAAAACCTTTTTGTCTGAAACCGAGATGGACTCCGGAGGGGCTGCAGCGTATTCCTTAATTAAGTCACGCTGTAGCATGATAGTGTGTGCCATGTAGTTCAGCGACCTTATAGCAAAGGTTGCTGAAGCAAACATCCGCTTCCCAATATGGTCCAAAGCCCGGGACTCCTTGTCCGGCGGATAGGTTCATAGGTTCATAGGTTCATACTAGGCTATCTGCCAGAGGGCATTTACAAGCCTAGCCCATAGTTTTGTGGCTTACGCCACCCCTTTAGTATGGGGAACTATACCCATTATTTTGCTGTGCCTCTGTTGAGCAGTGACACTGAGGTAATCCCTGGGGTATATCTGCGATCTCCCATCCATTGGTCAAGATTTCTCTTGAACAAGGCCAGCGAGGTGCTCTGCCTCACATATACCGGGATTTTATTCCACAGCATAGGGAGTCTTTGGGTGATGAATCTATCCCTCCAGCACGTCCTATTAATAGCCGTGTCGAGGTTTAAGTCTCCGCCCTTGTGGCTCTGACGGATCTAGATTTTTGAGGTGAAGCATATTCATCAAATCTGGGTTTGACATGGCCTTGTATGTTAGGCAAAGGTCACCTCTGAGCAAGCGGTGGCGACTGAATAGAGCTGGAGTTCTTTCAGTCGGGCAGCATAGGACAGATGTTTGAGACCCTTTATCCTTTTGGTGAGGAACTTTTGTGGCCTCTCCAGCTGCTGCAAGTGTCGGGTGAGATACATTCGAATGGGGCATTGTACTCAATCATTGGTCTGATGAGTGATGAGTATAGGGAGACTATGACCTCCCTTGATCTAGATGAGAATCCCTTCATGATAAGGTGGGCAATGTAGAAGGTCTTCCTAACTACTTTAGCTACATGGGTGTCGAATGACAGACTACTATCAACCTGGGTCCCCAGGTCCCTGATAACTTCTTCTGTGCTCAGTGGATTGCCACCTATTTGGTAGCTAGGGGTAACCTTGTTTTTCCCGAAGGGTATGACTATGCATTTTTGGCATTTAACTTTAGGCCATGGCTCTGGCACCAGTTATCCGTTTCTGTGAGACCCTTCTGAAGGATATCTGTGTCAGATGTGTTTTCTACTATGGCCCAGTTTGCAGTCATCTGCAAACTTTGTCAGCCATAACCCTCCTGTGTTTGCTTGTACTTGGAAAAGTAGATGCCAAACAAGAGTGGGCCCAGGACTGAGCCCTGTGGTACACCACTTGTGACAGGCTTTGAGTCTGACATGGCGCCAGCAACTCTGACCCTGTGGGTTCTGTCACTCAGCCAGTTTGCAACCCATCTTGTGATGTATGGGTTAACATTTAAGCTGATGAGTTTTTCAATGATACCCGAGTGGGGTATTGTATCGAAGGCCTTCGCCAGATCGAGGTAGGCTGTATGGACTGCCTTTCCCTCATCAATGGCTTTGGTGACTGTTTGAAAAAGTCAACCAAGTTTAGAAGGCATGATCTGCCTTTGACAAAGCCAAACTGGGATGGATCCAAAGTCTGCAAATTCCCTATGTCTTTATTTATGAGGTCCATTATGATCCTCTCCATGGCTTTGCAGATAAGGCTTGTCAAGCTAATGGGCGGTAATTTCCAGGGTCGGTGGAGGCACCGCCTTTGTGAAGTGGGACCACAGTTGCAGTGCGCCACTCCTGGGCGTATCCAGAGGTAAGACTATGATTAAACAGCTGTCCTAGCTGTGGGTTTAATTCCTCGTTGAGTTCGTGGAGCACACAGCCGGGGACACCATCAGGTCCCATGGATGCTGTGTTTTTGCTTTGGAGAGAGCAGTTCTCACTTGGGCGTTGGAGATGTTTGGGGGCTGCAATCGCTTGGTATAGATATCTCTCCTTTTGGGGAGGGGAGAAGTTTGCACTGAACCTGTCAGCCAGTATGTTGGCAATGTCTGTAGGATCAGTAATCTTCACATCATTTTGAACTAGTTCTGAGCATATCTGGGAGTTTCCTCCCAGGTTTCTAACATAGCTAAAGAAGGCCTTATGATTGTCTTTTGAGTCTTTAGCTATTTTTCTCTCAAAATTTGCTTTGGATGATTTTATGAGAGCTCTTAGTTTTTACTTATAGTGATCAAGGGTGTCTTACCTTTTAAGGATTTTGCTCTATCTTGTAGTAGCTTCCTCCTTTTGTTGTAGAGTTTGTTTATGGCTGGGGTCCACCAGACTGGACGCTTGCCTTTGGCACAAAGAGTCTTTGTTTTGCTTGGGATTGCCTTATCCATGCAGTCCTGCAGGTGCTGGTAGAAGGCATTTGTAAGTGATTCAGTGGCTTGAGTACTGTTTTCCGCCCGCTCGGGGCCTTAAAGGAGACCACACTAGTCTTTAGAAGTGTGAAGTCGGCTTTTGAGAAGTTCTTTACTGTGGTCTTTTTATTTCAGGTGGGGGTGGGATGAGGACCTCCAGCGAGATTAGTTTGTGATCTGATCTCACCAGTGAGGGGTATACTTCGGTGTTGAACATTGTGCTCCCATGTTCGTGATGATGAGATCAAGTATGTTTTCTCCTCTTGTGGGGATGGTGACTAGTTGTTCCATGGCATTTGAGTTTATGAATTCCAGGAACTTTTGGGCTAGGGTGTTTGGGCTTGAGTAGTGTTCCCAGTCTATATTAGGGTAATTGAAGTCACCTAGTATGATGGTGTTTGGTGATACATTTATCCCTCTAGTGTTTTCAGGAAGGCCATGTGAGGTTCCTGAGTTTGTGAGGGTGGCCTGTAACATGCTACAATTTGCAGAGCAGTCTTGCCTATGGTTAATTGCACCTGGATGGTCTCCAATGCATCGTGCGTTGCCACCAGTCTTGAGGTGTGGGTGTCTTTGATGAATATGGATACCCCTCCTTTCTTGGTATTGTCCGGATTTTGGGGCGGAGCATGATAAGAGGTAAAACCTGATAGTGCTGGGGTGCTCTCAGGAGCCTTGAACCAGGTTTCTGTCACTGCACAGACATCGATGTTCTCCATACTGAGAAGGGCCTCGAGTGCGTGCATTTTGAGATTTAGACTTCTGGCATTGAGCAGCATTACCCTTAGTTTTTTCCTTTTTGTGTTCTAGGGTGGTAGGTTTAGAATTTGAGCCTTGCCTAAAAAGGCACTATGGGGTGGCAAGAGCCTTTGCCAATATCCGGAATCCCAGGGTGACAGGTGCAAGCCGTCCCTTGCGAAGCAGCGTGGCTTGTCCAGCATGTCATCCCAGGCAGACAGACATTGGATCCCCTTTGAATGACACCAGAGTTTAAGCCAATTGTTAAAGCTGATCATCTTATCTCTGTATTGTGGCATCATTCTTGGTGAAGGTAGGATACTGCTCAAGGTCAGGGTCATACCTGCCTGGGCTACATAATCAGAGAGCTCCTCAATGTCTCTTTTCATGTAGTCCAAGGAGGTACGTCTCAGGTCGTTTACACCAGCGTGGACAATGACTGAGTCGTATTTGTACCTGCTGTTGAGAGACCTGAGTGCTTGCGTTATGTGGCGGATTCTAGCGCCCGACAGGCAGCTTACTGTGACCTTCTCCTTACTCAGTCTGGTGAGCGGGACGTCAGTGTGTCTGACTATGGAGTCACCAATGACTAGTGTGTCTGGCATTGTGTTTGGCCTTAAGGGCTGTGACTGTTTGACACTCTGACTGTGAGGTCTATGTGTTGCAGGTGTTGTGTTCTGAGGTGGTGGTTGTTTGGGTGTCTGCTTTGGTGGCCTCTGCTGTTTTGGTAGATTTTTGATCAGAGCCGCCGAGTATGTCTTTGTGTGTTTATGTGTATGATTTGAGGTTGTGATGGTACTATGTGAGACTGAGTCTATAGTGTGTGTGGTAACCTTCTCCTCCTGACTGGTCTTGCCAGTCCTATGTTGAGAGAGCTCAGCCTCCAGTTTGGCCGTATAGTTGCATCTCTCGCATGTATTTGTGTTTTGTGGGAGGAGGAGAGGGTTGTCTGTGTACATGAGGCAATTGTAACATTGCCTCAATATTCCCAGGTTCACCAGCTGAGCAGGAGAGGACACTAGCAACTGATCCCTCGACATGCTAGAAGGACTAGACAAAAAAACTTTAAAAGAGATTCCGGGGGATGTGGGTGACCGAGAAATGGGGGGTTGCCTTTTTGGGGTGCTATCTATAAGAGTGCCGTATCAAGGTAATAAGTACTGTAGGAGCATGTGCTAGGTTTAACAGATAGAGAAAAGACAACTTGGAGTCAAGTAGAGATGATCTTTTTAGGTATTAGAGAAAGTGCTAGTAACAGGGATGCTTAAAGGTAAGATTGAAAAGAATGCACTCTGCAGTGTGCACTAGAGAAGTTAGATATGAAAGTAGGTAACTTGAGTTTTACCTGTTTAAAAAGTTAAGGTTTAGTGGAGAGTTACTATTTTTAAAACAGCAAGATGGACTGAAAGGGGTGGTTACTTTTGTATTTTGGTACTATGAAATACTGTAGGATGGCCAATAAATTTAAATAATTGAAGGGGTGGGATTTCAAAAGTGATGGTTTTGTGATTACTCACATAAGCCAGTGAAAGTAGAGAGAAATGAGATATATGGTCAGATTAACATAAGAGGCGGGCAACTAGAAAGACAGTGGTATTTAACAAGACAACTTAAATGGATGGGAGGGAGGGAAAAAATTCTGCCTGACTCAGAACAGAGAGAGCTGTGGTCTCTTTTGAAGTTTTAATATGCTGTTAAAACAGAATGCAAGCAAAACAGAAAGTAAAGAAAACAAACTACAGTATTCAAAATATAGAAAGGCAATACAGTAATACAAAAAATAACAGCAAACTAACCTTTCCTTCACAGCAAAGTGTAGCAGAGTCTGGATGAGCCTTTCTGGTATGGACTGAAGAACTTTCTTGGGCAAGTTCTTTCTTAGTGGCAGCCGCCACCAACATAGCATCCACTGGTGCGCCTTTGGACCATGAAGGGAGGGCTGAGGACCTTATCCGGGCATCTAGGGATAGGCTCCACGGTGTCGGGCTCCTTCCAAGCCCTGGTGGTAATTAGGTCCACCAAGGGGTCAGCTGGGGGGGACAGCCAGGAGGTAGATGGGCCTGCCTCAAAGGCCTCCAGAAATACGGACTCGTCCATGGAGGGCTTTTGGGCCGACCACCCCCCTCTTATACGCAACATCTCCATGATGTCTCCAAATGAGACATCTTCAGGGGGTGACCTTGGGGAACCCTCCGTATCCTCCAAATCTGTATCCGTGGTAATGGACTCGGGGGAGTCCAGGTGCCTCCTTTTGCACTGGTGCTTCCGAGGCACCTCTTCGGCGGGGCTGTCCGAAGAGGGCTCGTCCACCGGTTGGTGTTCCTCCCTGGGAACTAACTGGAGGCTTTGGGCAGGCTGTCCCGATGGATGGATGAGCAAAGACAGACCCTGATACAGTGGGGGCACGGGCGGATCCGAAGGCCCGGTCGGGGACCTGGATGACCTCGACAGTACCCGCTCCACTACCTCAAAGGCCGAGGGAGATTCACCATCACCAGCCTGAGAAAGTAACCTCCTCGGCTCCGAGGTAAGGATCGGGGTCGGAGCCGAAGCAATCGGATCCGAGGCAGTGGTGCGCTCCGGCCCCATTGGCGGCGAAGACACAACCACTCCCTCGGATCCGATGCTCAACCCTCGGCCCCAAGAGCTTGGATCAGACAAGCTCGAAGGCATAGTCGGCGTCGAAGACACTATCCCTGTCGGCGCCGACGTATCCCCGTATCCGAAGGGCCTGGATCCGAAAACTCCGAGACCCGATAACGGGTCGGAGAAGGAGCTATCGGGGCAAACATGGGGGCTGCACTCCCTCCCAAGGGGGGGGGAGGCAAGAGCATCTGGGTCTGCATCTGGGTCTGCAAAAATCTTCGCATCATCCGATCCATGTCTGCTTCGGAGATGCTTCTGGTAGACCGCGAAGAGGTAGTCAAAGCAGGCCGGGAAGGCCGCCTCGAAGACCTCGAGAGAGACCTATCCTCCTCCTCCGGCTCCGGGGAAAAGGAAGGTGAACGGAGCAGAGAGGACAAGGATCCGGAGACCCTCTCAGGAAATTTCAGAATCTTTTCAGGCGGAGCCGAGGGATGAGACTCGGCCCGCCTCTTAGAAATATGACCCTCTCTCTCTCTGTGTTTCTTCTTCTCCCTGTGGGAAGAAGAACCAGACTCCACAGAGCTAGTACCCGATAAGGGAGGTTGAGTCCCGGGTACAGCTGAGGGAGTAGCCAGCGCTGAAGCTACCAGAGTAGCCTGGATCCGGCTAGGAGAGGAAAAAGAAGCTGATTCCTGAGGGAGTTTTCCCGCCAGGATCAGCTTGTTCTTCCTGTCCCTAAGTGCCCGAGGATTAAAGGCCGCACAAATCTGGCAGGCCTCTGACAAATGTGCTGCCCCCAGACACAAAACACACTGAGTGTGGCCATCAGCTGGGGAAAGCTTATGGCCACACTCAGTACACTTAGAAAATATAGCTTTTGCTTCAGCCATAACTCTCTCACACACACACCCAAACACTAAGGGGGGGAGGGGAGAGACAAAATTTAAACTAAAGAGAAAGTTTTTTTTTTTTTTTTTTTTTAAAACGTGGGTATGATTAGATAAACGCTAAAAACAACACACACACAATTTAAACTAGAAACTAGCTTTTAGAAAAGGAACAATCTCACCAGGCCAGGAGCTCTTCACTAAGAAGCAACTGTCTTTAGCCGCGGCAAAAAACGATCTGAGGTAATGTGGTTGGTAGCAAGGGATTATGGGTAGGGGGAGGAGCTAGGAGCTCGGATCTTGAAGCTTGGAAAGCTGCCGTCCGATCCGAGGTAGGATCAGAATCCCACAGGTTGCAGATCAAATGAAGTAACTACTTCAGATCTGCTGGTTCAAAGGAAGTTTGTGTGAGGGCTTGAAGCATCACTTTAATATCCCATGGAGGACCAGGTTTTCGTATTTGGGACTGAAGGAACATTCTTTTAAGAAAGGCTTTATATAACAAGACTCCCATAGTGTTGTTAAAGGTATGGCCTATGTGAAAATTAGAAATGACTGCGAGTTGAACTTTGATCGTAGAGAAACTAGAACCTCTGAAAAAAATTGGAAAAGAATTTGAGTGTAGGGAAAAAATGCAGAGAAGAGATCAAATCCATTCTCTGTATCCCAAAAGGAAAATCCTTTCCATCTGCTTCAACATACTCTCCTAGTGCTAGAATTTTGTGAGGCAGTAAGGATATGAACTATATTTTCCGAAAACCTGGCGTCTCTGGCCATTGTAGAGTTGGAGGAACCAAGCAGTTAATTTCAAGGTCTTCAGGTCCAGGAGAGGATGCCCACAAGGATGGGAGATAAGGTCTAGCCAGTAAGCCAGCATCCAGGGTAGACAGAGAAGGTGAGAACAGAGATATGGGGACCAGACTTGTTGAGGCCAATAAGGTGCACTGAGGATCACCCTGACCTTGTACCTTCTGGTTTTCTAAATGAATTTCATAATCAAGGGAAATGGAGGGAAGGCATAAAAGAGGCTCGAGGGGCCAACTGTGGATCAGGGCATTCCTCTGTGACTGGCCCTGTGTAGGGATTAGGGCAAATTAACTGCTGCACTGGCTGTTCAGGTAGGAGGAGGTAAACAGGTCGCAGCAACTAAAGATTAGTTCACCACCATTTGACGGAGACGTCAACATTTTCTAAGGTGAGGAGTGCCTTCACAGAGTGCAGTTTCTTGTTTAGGTTCCTAGGATTGAGCAGCAATTCCTTGAGCTTATCAAAAGGAGATTTTGTTATGTTGGGAGGTTGGTTACTTTGACACTGCCTAAAAAAGGCACTACAGGGGTGGCTAATGCCTTTACCAGTATCCAAAAGCCTAGACAAGACAGGTGCAGACCATCTCTAGCAAAACAGTGTGACCTGTAGATCATGTCCTCCCAGTCTGACAAATACTGGATCCCCTTCGACCAACACCAACAGTTAAGCCAATTATTAAAGTCGATCATTTTTTTTTGTACTGCGGCATCATCCTTGGTGAAGGTAGAATGCTGCTCATACCTACCTGACACACAACATGAGAGCTCAATAATGTCTCTCTTCATATAGTCCAGGGAAGTGCGTCTCAGGTCATCCACACCCACACGGACTATGACAGAGTGATACTGGTACACATAGTTGAGTGGCATGAACGCTTGTGTGACTTGACAGATCCTGGCATCTGACAGGCAGCTAACTGTTATCTTCTTTTCCAGCTTGGTGAGAGGGACATCTGTGTGTCTCACTATGGAGTCTCCTATGATTAGTATGTTAGGTTTTGTGGTGTTTCACGTTAGAGGCTTGTTTATTGAGACACTGGTGTGTTTATTATATGATGTGGTTGCCGTTTGCTTTGCTCTATGTATATGTGGTTTCATAAGGCAGTATTTGGAGGCCCTCTGAGTTTTTGCCAAGTTATTAGTAAGTACCTCTGTATATGTGAGTTTATGCGTCAAACCCTTATTTAGTGTGGGAAGTGACGTGTGTGTGCTGACAACCTGTTTGGCATTCAGTTTGTGACAGTCTTGCCTCCATTTTCATTGTATAACTACATCTGTTACATATAGGAGTCGTTTCAGGATTAAGTGGTTGTCAGTATACATGAGACAATTGCTACATTGCCTCAGGATGCCCATATCCATCAGGCTAGCTACTGAGATGGCAGGAAACTGCCTCTCCACGACATCAGGTTTTTACTCTGGGTTTTATAAGGGAAATGAATGGGTTAAGTAGACTGGAATGTGTTGGAAGCACAGAATGGGAACTGTACTTTGTGTAGTTTAAGGTTAACCAATAGAGTGATGCTGCTCACTGCGCAACTTAGTTGCTCCTAGAGCAGCAGGGGGCTGGGTATGGTTTCAGTAGCAGTTATTCTTGGGAAGTTTTACCTTCAAGGCTTTTGCATCTATGGAGGGCACTGCTAACAGCAGCTGCATGGACAGCAGCTTTGAGCAAACAC
Source organism: Protopterus annectens (assembly GCF_019279795.1). Taxonomy (NCBI): domain Eukaryota; kingdom Metazoa; phylum Chordata; order Ceratodontiformes; family Protopteridae; genus Protopterus; species Protopterus annectens. Next base: position 1,997,625,352 of record NC_056739.1, read on the forward strand.
AAGGCTTATATACAAGCAAAAAGGAACAGGTTTTACGCTAACTACCAATCAGGAAAGCACTCAATAAGCCTGCCATCAGATAGGTTTAGATCAGCACACTTCTGCTACAAGACTGCATTAGAAAATCTTCTTAATGTAAAATGTCCAGTTTGGAGCCCAAGTGTAAGAAGACCATGTAGTCTAGATACAACAGGCCTAATTATCTGATACAATATAATTAGTAATTAAAGTAGCAGTAGAATAGTACATTTTTTTTATTAAAAGTGTAGCAAATACCATAAAAAACTAAAAATGCAACAACAATTATCAACAGAAGTGGAAAATAATACTTATGCTTGTCTTTTTAGCAGAGGATTACCTTGGCTGTAAGCAGGTGCACTGGAACTCTCTGTGCAGTCACTCAGACATGATTCAAAGCCCAGAAAGCACCACAGCCATGCAAGCCTACAACACCTTCCTTATATTCAGACCACCAACTAAATAAGAAACAACCAAAGGAGGATGTGTATCCATCTGCATAAAGGATAAGTATACCTCCAGACTGGTCAAACAGTATGACTCTCGAATTACTCCATGTCCAATTAACCATATGTAAAATCCCCAACCACATCATCGCCAGCTACAGCTCACCACTATGAACCAGGAAAAACAAACTGCATAACGGAACTTGGGAGTCACTCACCATGCAGCCCAGTACCTTATTCATGGGTGATTCTAACTAGCCTACTATTCATTGGGGAACATACACGACCACTAACATGTAGGCTCAGATGTGCTTGAACTTTGTCAATGTAAATGCTTTGAAACATCTAGATGGCACACTCACTACAGGGCTCATATATTCTTGACACAGTACTCACCAACGTGGGGTGAGTTGCACACCCCCCTCCCCATGTAATGTTCTCTTTGGTAAGATTGACCACAAAATGTTCTCCCTTGAAATAAATACAAGATTAGTTACACCATCAAGCTCAAAAACGCTGAAGAATTACTCCAAGATAAATTATCTCCTACTAAGCGACAGCATAAGAAATTTCAAATCTCCCCAGAACCCAGAAACCATAGAATCCTACGCAGAGGTATACAACAATACCCTGTACAGCCACTTAAGCAGTTGTACAGAATCAACAATACCAGACCGGATTAATCCCAGGTCCTGCTAGAAAAACAAGCCACCCTGGTATAAACAGGCTATACAACAAAAGAAAGAAACTAATGCCTAAAAATAAGTGGGAACAGGCTCAGCAGAAAAAGAAATCCCTCACTAGTCTAAGTAAACAAATCAGAGATCTGGTCAATTCTCAAAAGCAAATTATGAAGCAAAAGTAGTCTTCCTAGTGAAGGAAAATCACAAAGCATTTTTTAACTACGTCTAAAATCTTAAGGGGAATACCAAACTATGTGTAGAGATGGTTGTGGATGGCACCACCCATACTCAACCAGAAGAAACAGACAACCTGCTAGCTGACAGATTTGGATCAATCTTCAGCTCCCTGTCCCCACCAGCTGCCCCCAAGTATACCTGCCACTATTCCTCAGCCTATTATCTCAAGACAGCAGGACATCTCTGTGCTCTGTAAGGCTAAAACACAGCATAAACAGGCCTTGATGATATCCCAGGTTGCCTTTTAAATAACTTAAAACATGACGTAGCAGACACATTTGGATCCCTATTTAACCATGGCCTCCAGACAGGTTATGTTCCAGCAGAATGGAGGACAGAAACAGCCATTCCTCTACACAAGGGATGACAACCAACCGACCCTGGGAATTATAGACCCATAAGCCTGACTAGCCTCAACTGTAGGGCCATGGAGAGAATCATCATGGACCTCATCAACAAGGACATATGTAATCTCTAGACCCTGGACTCAACCCACTTCAGATTCGTTAAGGGCAGATTATGTCTGTTAAAATTGGTTGACTTCTTTGAGAAAGTTGAGAAAGTCACCAAGGTCATGGATGAGGGAAATACACCTACCTTGACCTGGCCAAAGCATCTGACACAATTCCCTACTTGGGGATTAAAGAGAAACTCTCAACTGGGCATAATCCCCTACGTCACCAGGTGGGTAGCAAAAATGTCTCACTAACAGCACACATACTACTGTCTCACCTCTAGCAAGAGGTCAGTCACCAGCATCATACAACAGGGTTCTGTATTAGGCCCTCTTCTGTTTGGCATTTATTCCTCAAAAATCAAGGCAAATGTAGACAGCCTTTGACTGACCAAGTTTTAGGATGACTGCAAACAGGGGGCAATCAATGAATCCTCTAACAATACTGATATATTACAGAAAGGATTAATGCAGACAAATGACGACTGTCAGTGCCAAGGATTAAAACTAAATGCAACAAAAATACATAATTATTCCCTTTGGGAAGCCCTACCACTGTTTTCGGTCTCCTACATACTACTAAGGGGCGATTAGTGTCTGGCCTACAGGGCAGTCTCTGATCCAGACTTGATGAAAATGTTACACATTCATAAATTAAACTGCACAAGGGTCACTCATTCCAGGGATCTTAACCTAGCCTCTGACATAAATAAATCATGTTGGAGAGATAGGTACATCTCTTAGAGACTACCCCTTTCTCTGGAACAAGCTTCCCATTCAAGTGAAGCAAAGTCCTTCCTTGACCCTCTTCAAGCACAACCTAGATCAATGGATGGACAGTCATAAATTTACACCTAGGGTGGAACCCAAGTCCCTCATCGACATAGGCAGTTGGAATTAGATACCACAGCATAGGCTCATATCTTTGTGAACTTCGTTCACTTAGTTATTGAAAATTTGCAAACTGGTTAAAAATGGCTAGGCTTGTAAGGGCTCTTGGACTGTTAGCCTAGTAATCTCCTCTAAACCTATGAATAATAATTAATCAAGTTTTATTTTCTAAAAGCAATTTCCCCATACCCTGTGATATTCTCTTACCATTGACCAAGATCCAATACCACTTTCAGATATTACTGTATGTTTTGCTTTACTCAAGGAGAAATACATGGCTGTAGGTCACCTACCAGGGAGGAAATTAGAGCAGAACTGGACACACTGGGTACTTTATCCACAATTGCCTGTTTCATGTAACGTTCAATTGCTTGCAACATAGTGCTCTGCAAAAAAGGAAAGAGATGAAAACAGAGTTACAAAATTAAGAAAAGATCAAAAAATATATTATGATGAAAAGCAATAATCTTACAGTTGCAGGATCATTTACATGTATGTGTTCATCAGAAATTGCCAGCTAACTTTTTTTAACAGTTCAATCAATTTCTGAACTTGAAGAAGCTACTTGCAGACAAGTTCACGCAAGTATATTCTACAAACTCATTTTTAAACAGAAAGAATATCAAGCACTTGCATGACAAGTCTTTTTGTTGTACCTCTATAAGTGAGTCCAAGAAATGATGGCTTCATTGCCCAACCGAGTCACTTCTAGCATGCAGTTTTTTTTAGCAGCTGATCTTGGGGCTACACAGACACACAGAGACACAGAGACACAGAGACACAGAGACACAGAGACACAGAGACACAGAGACACACAGACACACAGACACACAGACACACAGACACACAGACACACAGACACACAGACACACAGACACACAGACACACAGACACACAGACACACACACAGACACACACACAGACACACACACAGACACACACACAGACACACACACACAAGCCGACACTATTCAGTAATTATTTGCTTCAGTGACACTGCACAGACAACAGAAGCTCATCTCAACCTCAGTTCTTGCTTAAAAAATGCAGGACAGGTAGCAATTTGGATGGCAAATAAAAGTAGACAACATGAGTTTACCCAATTAATAGAGCCACAAAAACCAGGAGTAAGAAAAAAGGGTGAAGTGTACATAAAACAGGGAGTGGACATTTGGGGCTTCATAAAATATTTTTATATTCAATGTTTATGCAACTAGTCATTTTTCAACCAACATTTTTTCAGCCTTATTAAATGTTTTGCCATTGGATCACTTTTTGACATCAACATACAGCAATAAGGCTTTGTGTGGTTTACACTAAAACACTTGATGTCAGCTAACGTTATCACTTTTGAGAAAAAAAAATCTATAAAAATATTCAGTTTATTTTCACAAAATGTTTTAATCGTTGCTATCAGTCCTAACATCAAGAGTACAAAAATCTGTAAATAATCCATCAACCATGGAAGCCTATAACAGAGCTCTAGGCTGGTTGGTTTTGGTGTCACTCAATGTGCAAGTCACATAACGAAGCAAACGTCCTTGTCTAAGAGAAGAGTGAGTAGAATATATAGCAGCTGCAACTTCTTTCTTCAGCTCAGAGCAAAAATCTTCACTACTTTGTGTAGGCTATTTCAAGGGGTATCAACCATAAAGTTTATCATAAAATTTAAAGGAACTGAAAAGAAGATGCTGTCTCCTGATCTTTATTTAACTGAAACAACCATATTTAAATCTGCTCTGCAATTCCTTTTAAGGATGTCACTACATGCTGCCTTTTTTTGTCTCACCACACAGGGGACTTTTTGAGATTCATTAAATGGGCACACTGGCATTACCACAAGTAAGGTCAGTTAAATCCAGTCCTAAACTCTTTTAACACCAAATTTTTAATGGCAATCTCTCTTGAGATTGTGGTACATATCCTCCACTGAAAGAATGTCATTTCACAAACAAGAGTCTCATGCCTTGCTCTCAGAGTATGCAAACTGGCAAAATTGCATCTGACCTCCTAAGAGCACAGAAGCAAAATATAGTAAAATCTGAGTTGATTACATTACATAATAGTGGAGGACTTTGTTGACACTACAAAAAACAACTTTTGAATTCCATAGAGAACCAGAAGGGCTGATGTATGGAACCAGAACAAATGGATGCACAGTGCATCATGTCACCGGACAGAGTACTGGTATGGCTCCATGTGGGACAATGGGTACAGTTCCAGAAGCCACACAAAGAAAATGGATTAAACATAGTTAAGGTTTACAGAAAGGTCACAAACAAGTTGAAAGAGTGGAAGAAATGGATAACAAATACACATTTTGAAAGGAGAAAGAAAGTACAGTTGTGTACACTTACCATAAATGCAGATGTTCAAGTGTATTCACTGTTGCAGTCATTACATTTGGGTAATCTGCTGGCAGGTTGCCCTCAGTCGGCCTGAATAACAAAGTCTTGGGTCCTGCGTCGGTTTCCGTCTCTTCTTCCATGACGTCAGGTCATCAGGGGTATAAAACTTGCAGCAGACACCATTTTAATCAGTTTTTCTTGCCCCAGATGTCAGGTGCCCCCCAAATGGGGAGCAAAAAATGTGTGTGTGTGTGTGTGTGTGTGTGTGTGTGTGTGTGTGTGTGTGTGTGTGTGTGTGTGTGTGTATATATATATATATATATATATATATATATATATATATGTTTAGAACACAAAAAATGTACCTCCAACTAAAAGCAAATACACCAAAAAGGCTTTTGAGCATAGTAAAAGAAAGAGGTATAATAAAGGAGAAACAGGGGGCTGGCGGGTGGGTAACCAGGACTGCAACAGTGAATACACTCTAACATCTACATTCATGGTAAGTGTACACAACTGTACAATGTTCTTCGTGTTTCACTGTTGCAGTCATTACATTTGGGTAGAATCCCAAAGCTATGGTTGGGAGGATGGAATTATACAGCATTAGGAGCAGCTATGAGGCCCTGCAGGACAGCAGTGGCAAAGCCTGCACTGGATTTAGAAAACAGAGGTAAATGATAATGTTTGGTGAACGTATGAACTAAGCTCCAAGTAGCAGCTTCTAGAATGTCTCTGGTAGGAACACCTCTGAGAAAAGCTGCAGAAGTAGACGCAGCCCTGGTGGAATGGGATCTGATCCCCTTGGGGACAGGTTTACCATGGTGCATGTAGCAGAAACGAATACAATGGCTTATCCATTTTGAAATAGTCTGCTTAGAAATAGCCTTTCCCTCTGCCTCTGCAGCAAATGCCACCAGTAATTGCTCAGATTATCTTACATATTTTGTCCTGTTTAAGTAGAATCTTAGTTGTCTGTGTACATCCAATGAATGCAGAATCCACCCCCCCCCCCTGTTCTGTGGATTTGGGAAAAAAAGTTGGCAGCTGAATGGTCTGATTAAGAGCCACACTGGATACCACTTTAGGCATAAAGGATGGATTGGTCCGGAGGGCCACCCTGTCCGGATAAAAGATAATGAAAGGCTCCACTGCCATGAGAGCCTGTAGTTCTGAAATCCTTCTAGCTGAAGTGACTGCTAAAAGAAAAGCTGTCTTCCAAGAGAGAAATTTTATGTCTGCAGTAGCAGCTGGTTCAAAAGGAGGAAGGGTGAGTTTTTCCAGGACAAAATTGTGGTCCCATGCAGGAGTTGGTGCTCTCTTGGGAGGTCTCAAATTTTCGCCCCCCCCCCCCGAGGTACTGCTTTAGCAGGGGATGAGAAAAGAGAGGAGGCTCTGTGTTGTAAAGAGCCGAAATGGCAGAGGCATGGATCTTTATGGAAGAAAAAGATAGACCCTTATGAAGCATCTCAATTAAATATTGCAGAATCTGAGGAATATTGGGCATTGTTGTGTTTATTCCTTGTGCTTGGTTCCAGGCACAGAATCTTTTCCATTTATCAGCATAAGATTTTGTAGTACTAGGCCTTCTAGTCTCCAAAATGACATCCATCACAGGTTCATTGAGAGATGTGACTGGTGAAATTAGTTGATTAGCCATGCTGCAAGATTCAGAGTTTGGAGCTGAGTGTGCAGAATTTGATAGTTGTGCTGAGACAGTAGATAAGGTGTCTGAGGCAGGTACCACGGAGGTAGGTGTGACATATTGCGTAGGAGGGGGTACCAGTGTTGGCGAGGCCAGTCTGGAGCAATCAGAATCATTTTTGGTTTTTCCTGTCTGACTTTTAGTAAAACCTTTGAGAGTAGAGGCAAAGGGGGAAAGGCATAGACTGATCCAGCTGAAGGATAGAGCATCCACTTTCCAAGCTTTTTTGTGATGAATTCTTGCGCAGAATTTGTCCAACTGATAGTTTTGGGGAGAGGCAAAAAAGATCTATGTCTGGGCTCCCCCATCTTTGTGTCAACATGCTGAAGATTTATGGATCCAGTTTCCATTCGTGTGGGTCCATAAGATTTTTGCTTAGTTCTTCTGCCAGAGTATTTTGCTTTCCTGGCAGGAATTGAGCTTGTAGATATATTTGGCAAGTCAAGGCTGTGTTCCACTAAGCCATGGCTAGTCTGCTCTGCAAAGGGGGTAGGAGTGGGTACCCCCACCTGCTTGTTTATGTACCACATAACTGTGGTGTTGTCCATCTTTATCAGTAGTTGTCCTGGATGAAGAAAGTCCTTGAAGGCTGTCAGAGCATTCTGTATAGCTAGCATTTATTTCTGGTTAATATGTAGGTGCATTTGAATTGGGCTCCATTCGCCCTGAATGCATCTCCCTGCCAGATGGGCCCCCCAAGCATAATCTGATGCATCTGTAGTCAGGGTTAGGGTGGCAGGGGGTGGAATGAATGACAGTCCCTTGTTTTGGTGACAGGCCTCTGCCCACCATAGGAACTCCTCTTGCAGGCAAGGAATGATAGGAATCATTGTTTCCAGGCTGTGACAATGTTGACTCCATAAGCTTTTTAGGTACCATTGAAGTTTCCTCATATGCAGTCTTGCACATGGAATTAGTAGAATGCAGGAAGCCATGAACATCAAGGCCTGCAGAATTTGCCTTGCAGAGAGCTGGGTTTTTTGTGGCCACTTGTTTGAAGTATGTCATCAATTGAATTTGCTTGTCTGGCGTGAGTTAAGCCATCTGGGCAGTTTTATTCAAGCTTGCACCCAGGAATGTAATTATTTGAGAGGGTACCAGTTGTGATTTCTTTTCGTTGACTGTGTACCCTAGGCATGTTAGAAGCCTTTTTACAAACGCCAGATGTTGTAGAAGAATGTCCTTGTTTTCTGCCTGAATTAGACAATCGTCCAGATAAGGATAAATTTGAATGTTTCTTTGTCTGCAGAATGCAATTACTGGTGCCAGGCACGTTGTGAAGACCCTGGGCACAGTAGATAAGCCAAAGGGCAGTGCAGAGAACTGGTAATGCAAATAGCCTGCTTTGAAGCGGAGGCATCTTCTGCAAGATTCCCTGATTGGGATATGCAGGTAAGCCTCTAAGTCTAGAGTTACTAACCAGGCATCCTTGCCCAGCATAGGCAGTAACTGTTGTAGAGTCAGCATCTTGAATTTTGGAATGTCCAGGAAAGTATTTAGAATGAATAAGTACAGAATTGGATGCCATGATTTGTCTTTTCTGGGTACCAGGAAAAGTCTTGAATAAAAACCTTGTCTTTTTTCCTTTTCTGGTACTGCTTGAATAGCCCCCATATCCATGAGGGACATAACTTGTTTCTGGGCCTCTGTCCACTGATTTGGAGGCAGATCTGGCCATCCGTTTGGAATTAGCAATGTGTGGAAATGAAATCTGTATCCCTGTGATACTATATATAAGACCCACTTGTTCTGGGTAATTAGATGCCAGTTTTGTGCATGAAGTGCTAGTTTTCCCCCCAAAGGGGCTGCCAAAAGATAAGTGCTTGGAAATGGCAGAGGAAAGTCATTGAAACTGTTTACCGTAAGGAGGGGCATTGCTACTTCCAGATTTGGAGATGGAGGCCCACCACTGTTTTGTTCTGTAAGTTCCTTGTGACTGAAACCTGGAGCCTTTGGAATGTCTGGGTTTGGCCTGAGCAGCTCTGTTGGGTACTGGAAAGGACCAATTCTTAGTAGGCCAGTGCCTACTGAACCTGGGTGGCTGCACTTGTAGGAAATCTTTTACAGTTTGCATAGATTTAGCTTTGTCTTCCATCTTTTTTAAAACTTCTTCTGCCTTATTACCAAATAGACTGTCCTGTTGTAAAGGAGCATCCAACAATTTTGCTTTAACATGATCAGGCAGATTTTGCTCCTTGAGCCAAGCATGCCTTCTTATCACAGATCCAGTTACGGCGGCCCTGCAGGAGGCCTCCAAGGAATCAAAACCACATTGCAAAGTATGCTTTCCAACTTGTTCAGCTGAATGCAATAAATCCTGTAACTCTATTTTCCACACAGTCAGAAATCAACATCATTTTCTGTTTCAGTAAGCCCATGACATGCTGCTGATATTTAAGCATATGAAAATGACAGTTTAAAGCCCTGATTGCCAGGGTTGCAGATGTGTAAACCTTCTTACCCCATCTATCCAGCGCCCTGGAGTCTCTATCAGAAGGGGTAGGATTTTTAGCTGTAGAAGCCTTAACACCCTTGGGACCCTGAGAAATTGTTTCAGGATCAGCAGTAGGGTTTTTAAAAAGAAACATGTGAGAGTCAGGAACCCTGTAATACCTGTCTGGCTTACTAGGAGTAGGGAATCAGGAGCCATGTTGGATTCTGAGAAAACATCATCAACAATGTCTAAAACAGGAGGTATAGCCAAAGGCCTATGCTGAGGAAGAAGGAGGAAATCCCTAAGCCTCTTTTTGGATTCTGAAAAATCCTGACTCTCCCAATGAAAATGTTCCCTTAAGGTATGCAAAGGTTCTCCAAAAGAAAAATTCTCAGGAGGAGAAGCAGAAGGAATGGATTCTTCTGCATCAGAATCCTCATAAGGTGGAATAGAAAATTCCTGATCAGAAGAGGAATCAGAATGGCTTGTATTGTCAGGCTCTGGATTGCATTGCATAAGTGGAAATTCCTTAAGATTCCAAGAGCAGTCTTAAGTTATTTCTTACACTTATTTCACTGAACTGCACTTCTGAAACGCTTATAATTGTGCCATACAGTTGATCTACTATATTTTTGCACTGTTATAAAGCTTTTTTTTTTATTGTTTCACTGCATTTATGTACTGTTTTAAAGTGTTTTAACATTACTTAACTGTAAACTGCTTTTTCATACTGAGAGTTGTATTTTCTGTTTGTGATTGCTCTGTCCGAACCTTTATGTGCATTTTTGTCTGTTAAAAGCATTCTCTAGTCTGCTCCTTGATCTGTTTAAAACTTTCATTTAGTGGCTACAGCTAGGAAATGTAATAGTGTGCATTACTATAATTGTTTTTGTTTTATTTAAATTACTAAATTGTAAACTGCTTTTTCATACAGAGACTTGGATTTTCTATTTGTGGGTGTTCTTTCTATGCGTTTAAAGTGAGGTTTCTGTGTTCTGCTCAGGTGGCATAATCTTGATAGAGGCCTGTTGTGTAGGCTGGAAGTTTTGTTTGTATTTCTGGCAGCCATTTTCTGCTGATTGTCTTCATTATTGAGAGTAACAAGGCCTCCTGACCTTCTGTAGTATGAGTGATTGGGTAATAGCAGGGGCTGAGGAGTAATCTCATCTTCCCAACTCTTCCATGCTTACTGCTATATAAACCCTGTGTCTTATAAAGGCTTTGCTTGTATTGTCAGGCTCTGGATTGCATTGCATAAGTGGAAATTCTTTAAGATTCCAAGAGCAGGCTAAGTTATTTCTTACACTTATTTCACTGAATTGCACTTCTGAAACACTTACAATTGTGCTATACGGTTGATCTACTATACTTTTGCACTGTTATAAAGCTTTTTTTATTGTTTCACTGCATTTATGCACTGTTTTAAAGTGTTTTAACATTACTTAACTGTAAACTGCTTTTTCATACTGAGAGTTGTATTTTCTGTTTGTGATTGCTCTGTCCGAACCTTTATGTGCATTTTTGTCTGTTAAAAGCATTCTCTAGTCTGCTCCTTGATCTGTTTAAAACTTTCATTTAGTGGCTACAGCTAGGAACTGTACATTTTTTCCCACCCTCCCTCCCTAGTGCTGTGTATACTTGGTGGCTTTGCAGTTGCCCGCCCATACTGTATATTTGATCTGTGACGCTCCTCCCAGTCTAGTGTCATTAGTTCACTCAATCTAATAGAGAACATTTGTGAAGGCCAACCCACTCAGATTCCTAACGTTGAATTAACTTCTGTTCCAGCTTTCTCCATTTCAACTTTACTGGAAAAAAAATCCATACTTGCTTCCCCCTTTCCTGGGGCAGGTCAGATATGGATTTGCTGTGTCCAGGACTGTTTGTGAGCTCCTAAGCCCCCCCCCTTAACTGGGGTTAAACTATTCCTGGCGCCATAAAGTCTGTTTTTCAAAGTTTCCCTTGCAACTAGCCAGCTTTTTAGTTTTAGCACTCATCTGTTTCTTTGATCTCAGCACTTGTTCAGAACTCATTGTAAGCACTAATTAAGTTACAAATTACTACAGCACTCAACTTTCCTCACTTGTCTAGAGGAAAACAGTTTTTAGTACTTAATAAATAAGCACCTATTCAGGCATGTCTAAAGGTCAGCTCCCGGTGTTTTCTCCTGTCTACCTGATGAATATGGGCATCTTGAGACAATGTAGCAATTGCCTCATGTACACAGACAACCCTCTCCTCCTACCACCCAACACTACGACCTGTGAGAGATGCACTTATATAGCCAAACTGGAAGCAAAGCTCTCTTTACCAAAGACAAGCCTAGACAGTCAAGAGGAGAAGGTAAACACTTGCACCGCACCACACTCATCACATAGTCCCTCAAAACCTACACCACCAAAACACACACACACAACCACAAAACACACACCTACATTTGCGGAGGCTCTCTGTACTAATCTGCCCAAACAACAGAGACCTCCAAAGCAGAAATGCAAGCAACCTCCACCCCCAACACAACCCAAATGACACATAGTCCACATACTCAGTGTGCCACTCAACTACAGTCCATAAGGCATAACGTACCCAACACTCTAGTCATAGGTGACTCTATAGTCAGGCACACTGATGTTCCACTCACCAGGCTAAACAAGGAAAAAGTTACTGTCAGCTGCCTGTCAGGTGCCAGGATCCGCCACATAACGCACGCACTCAGGTCACTCCACAACAAGTACAAATATGACTCTGTCATTGTCCATGTTGGTGTGAATGACCTGAGACGTACCTCCCTGGACTACATGAAAAGAGACATGGAGGAGCTCTCTGGTCTTGTAACCCAGGCCGGTATGACCCTAGCCCTGAGTAGCATCATGCCATCACCTAGAATGACATCACAGTACAAGGACAAAATGATTGACTTTAATAATTGGCAAAGCTTCTGGTGTCATTCTAAGGGAATCCAGTACCTGTCTGCCTGGGATGACATGATCGACAGACCAAGCTGCTTTGCCAGAGATGGCCTGCACTTGTCACCCTTGGGATTCCGGATACTGGCAAAGGCTCTTGCCACCCCTATAGTGCCTTTTTAAGGCAAGGTTCAAATGACAAATTCACCACCGTAACAGGTACAAGCAAGCAAAATCTGAGGGTAATGCTACCCAATGCTAGAAGTCTAAACCTCAAAATGCACTCACTCAAGGCACTCCTTAAAATGGAGAACATTGACATCTGTGCAGTGACAGAGACCTGGTTCAAAGCTCCAGAGAGCACCCCTGCATTAACAGGCTATAATTCATACCACACCTTTCGGCCACCAAACCCGGACTGAAACACGAAAGGTGGAGGCGTGTCCATATTCATTAAGGATATCCACACCTCCAAGCTGGTTTCCAAGCTAGTTGCTCAGCATAATGCATCCGAGATTATCCAAGTTCAACTAACTCTGGGCAAAACCACAATCCAGATTGTAGCTTGCTACAGACCCCCCCCCCCCCACCAAGACCCAGGATTCCCACTCCTCTTTTCTTGATACACTGGAAAATATTAAGGTACAACCCAACAGTCTAATAATGGGTGTTTTCAACTACCCTACCATTAACTGGGAACACTACTCACGTACCAACTCTTTTGCTCAACATTTTCTGGAAATCATCAATTCCAATGCTTTGGATCAACTTATCCACACCCCCACCAGAGGCAGCAATATCTTAGACCTGGACATCACCAACATGGGTGACCGGTGTTCCGCACCAGAGGTCAGCTCCTCGTTGGTCAGATCCAACCACAAGCTAATCATCGTAGACATCCACATCCCACTCCCACCCCCCATTAGGAAAACAACCGTAAAAAAATTCTCCAGAGCCAACTTCACGCTTCTTAAGACAGAAGTGGCAAACTTCATGACACCCATGCAGATGGACAATAGAGGTACGACTGCTGAATCCTACACAAATGCACTTTATAAGCACTTACACGAGCTCATGGATCGTGCTATCCCTAACAGAACCAAGATGCTATCCTCCAAAAAAAGGAAGCCAATCTGGTGCTCTTCTGCCATAAACAAACTCTACAACAGAAGAAAGAAACTGCTGCAAAAAAAGAGTAAAATCCCACGATTGGAGGAACTCCCTGGTCAGCCTCAGTAAGAAGCTGAGATCCCTCATAAAATCCTCCAAAGCTAGTTATGAAAACAAAATTGCCACTGATTCTAAAGACAACCACAAAGCATTCTATAGCTATGTTAAAAATCTCAATGGCAACACTCAGATCTGCTCTGAGTTACAGCACAATGACACTAAATATACAGAACCAACTGATATTGCCAACATCCTGGCAGATAGGTTCAGTGCTAACTTTACCCCCCTCTCACCCCCTAAAGGGTCCATCTTTATACCGGAAGAATGCAAAGTTCCTGTAATCACGGCTGCACAGGTAAAAACTTCACTCTCCAAAGCCAAGAACACAGCATTCATGGGACCTGACAACATCCCAGGCTGCCTTCTACATGAACTACAGAATGAACTGGCACCCCACCTAAGTATCATGTTCAATCATAGCCTCACCTCAGGCTTTGTGCCCATTGAATGGCACACCGCGACAGTTATCCCACTCCACAAAGGGGGGGCCACAACAGACCCCGGGAACTACCGCCCCATTAGCCTGACGAGCCTCATCTGGAAGGCCATGGAACTCATAAACAAAGACATTGAAGATCTCCAAACCCTGGACCCCACACAGTTCGGGTTTGTAAAAGGCAGATCATGTCTCCTAAACCTGATAGACTTCTCTGAAGTCGTCACCAAGGCCATGGATGAAGGAAAGGTGGTTCACACAGCCTATCTAGATCTCGCCAAGGCGTTCAACACCATCCCCCACTCTGGAATTATAGATAAACTCACTAAACTAGGTATAAATCCCTATGTCACAAGATGGGTTGCCAACTGGCTTACTGAAAGAACCCACACTGTGAAAGTAGCAGACTCCAAATCAGACTTCAGAACAGTGACAAGTGGAATACCACAGGGTTCAGTACTGGGTCCTCTCCTGTTTGGTATCTACTTCTCTGAAGTACAGGCTAACACAGAAGGTCTTCCACAGAAGACAAACTAGGAGCCATAACTGAAACTCCTAACGATGTGGACATCCTACAAAATGGCCTCACTGAGACAGATGCCTGGTGTCAAAGAAATGGTCTCAAGCTCAATGCCAAAAATTCTGTACCCATGAACTACCACATAGGCGGTAGTCTATTTAACACCGAAAGTGTGATAAGA